>NW_007232491.1:125944-190816 GCF_000164805.1 Carlito syrichta
CAGCTATGAGGAATTGTGTGTGTGTGTGTGTGTGTGTGTGTGTGTGTGTGTGTGTGTGTATGTGAATACGTCAGCTGCTGTCTCCCTTTAGACATGTGTACTGTCATACTATTGTTGCTGCTCTGTAGCTGTCATGGGTAGATGGAGAGCACCATGTGCCTGTGTGTAGGGTCTGTCTCTAGTTTCAGATGTGCCATGGGACAGAGCCCACTCTGCCCTGGGTTTCCCCATCCTCTTCAGGTTTTCTAGTCAACTCCAGGGTTTCACTTCCAAGGCATGTGTGCCAGGGGGCAGCCTCACATTTGTGGGTCACAGGTGTCTACTCTAAACTCATTCCCTCCGATGATCTTCTGGGTCCTCTCTCCTTATCTGGGATAGACTTTAATTTCTTTCGTAGTGGGTCAGGAAATAACTTAAATCACATCCTGCAATCTTCCTCTTTCAGGGCTCTTATTAAACACTCTGTGCTCAATCCTCAAAGTTTTGGTTCTTGATCTCTAAAGGAAGATTTCTTTTCCCTTCTCACTTAAATGTTTGTAGTGAGGAGAGGAATTTAAAATATGTTTCTATTAACATTTTATTTAACATAATTTCAGGTTTAAAGTCACAAGAAAAGTACAAAGTATTCTCAAATGCCCTTTATAAATCAGGAAATTAGCATTTTCTGATTTTAGGAAATGATGTAATGCTATTATCCAATTGACAGGCTTTATTGAGAATTTTGCCAATTGTTCCAGGTTTATAGCAAAAGAAAATATCCTTTATAGCAAAAGAAAATCCCAGGTCATGTATTAGTTTGTTGTCATGTCTCTTTAGTCTCTGTGTTTTATGAAACTGGCATTTCTGAAGACTGTAGAATGTCCTCCGATTTGGGTTTGTTTGAACCTACCTCTCTGAGGCAATAAATACCACTGGGATGATGGGTGAAGATAATCCCAATGTAGGAGGTCTCTAGGTTTAAAATCTTCAAATGTCATCTTGCTTTAATAGTTTTTCATATTGTAAGTTTTTATATTTTTGTGTCTTTATAGGTGTTTTGGTGTAAAACTGAGTGAAGCTACTGTCAAAAAGGAATTATGGGATCAAAAGCAAATATATTACCACTTCAGGAATATGATGTGATTTAAACTGATAATAAAATGTTGCCAAATTGCTGACTCGCTGAGCCTGCTTTAATGAATATTTAAGACTCCTAATAATAGCGTTTGCTATTATTCTTTAATTTAGAAAAATTAAAGTTCAAAAATGACTTTAAACCTTTTTAATCTTCTGAGTAGCTTACCCTTCTCCCCAGGATTGCTCCATGAATGTGCTTGATTGACTCATCGAAGAATGTACAAAGACTAATATTATAATGTCAGTTCCAATTTATAGTTCATTATTATGAATTCCAAGTTAGAGAATTGGGATTGATGAGTTAGTTTTTAATATCAGAAGTTTTATGTTTCAAATTTGGTGGTTGGGTAGTGGGGGTGAGTATATCTTCTGCTTGCTTCCTTTGTCTGTGTCACCTCAGAGCAGGTATTTGAACCAGGTTCATTTTCAGGGAGAGGCGGCAGATACTGTAAGATCCTCAAGACTTGCCATGTTTTCTAAAGCAAAACCATTTCTGTGCCACAACTTGGCAGATTCTCTTGTGTTAAGACACACTTAAAAAAAAAAGATATTTATATTCAGTTTCTTGCAAATGTATAGTGTCTGAATTACCTAATAGGAGAATGTAAAAACAAATTACATTGAAACAAAGCTGAAAAACACAATGTTCTATTTTCTTTATAGATTAGTCGAAGGGCATACGTCACAAAAGAAGAAAACTAACTGCTAAGAGTCTCACAAATTATTTCTTTCAAACACATTGTTTTATCTTAATAACTGACCATATATTTGCAATCTCTACCTTGGGGCTCTAAAATAAAAAAGAAAATCATAATTACAGTTACTCAGGGTGCATATTCTTTGTGTTATGAGGATTTGGATACATTATCTCTGGAGAACTATTGTGATATTTAAGCACACCCTTGTACATCCTCTTTGTGTTTAAGTTCTAGGGAAGTGCCGTTTGACTATCTTGACTTCTGTAGTTTGTTTTAGTGGCTCATGTGACAAAGATTGTCATTTCTTCTTGGAGGTGACATTGACTTTGTCTTAAGAAATTTGTATGTGTCAAGGGAATTGAGGAACTCTGGAGATAATATTAAATCTTATCTTTTTTTTTACAACTGTAGATAATTCCCTATTTATTTTGTGCATATTGAATAAATGATTTTTTAAATCAGATCCTTCTTGTTATGGGGATGAAGACACCTTTTCCTCGGTGTTTCACACTCAAGTCCCTCCAGAAGAATATGAAAAGTGGATGCAGAATGTCAATCAAGGTATGTTTTAATTTGTGTGTGATTATACATATTGTCACAAGGGAATACTAGCTATATGCAGAAGTATTCGTGAATGAAATGAGTTGATATAATTTAATTTAATCCAGAGGTGAGTGAAAGTAGATAGGATTCAAGATGATACAACATCTTGAATTGATTGTTGAAGCTAGTTGTTGAAAGTCTGTATACCATTCTTTCTACTTTTGGATGTTTGAAATTTTGTATAATAAAGAGTTACCTTTACCGTAAGTAATGAAAACCTGGCCTAACCAAAAAAAAGAAAAAAGTATGAAAAGGATGTTTGTGGTAGATAGCTTTCTTTGGTTCCCAAGAGCATGTGCTATGTTAGTCAGTTACAAACCCTAGAGAAGAGACCGACTGACTCAGCTGGTTCAGGTGCCTACTCTTGGCCCAGACAACCGTCCAACCCAGCAAGGCTTGGGGTCATATAGGAACATGGCAGCTATATTACTGCCATACTGGAGAGGAGAAGAGGATATTTCTAGTGAGACAGTTTTGGCCAGATAATCCAGTATTTTAACAATTTATTAGAAATAGATTTTAAAGAAATTCTAAGTATGACTGCATTTGAGTTTTTTAAAATGTAGTATTGTTTAAGAGTATATGAATGAATAAACTTTATTTCAACTAAAAATATCTTTTATATCTAAGGTGGCACTCGCCAGAAAAGTAACTCATACCTTAACTATTGATAGATGATTTAAAATTTTTTTACATAATTGATTAAAAAATAAACCACAGTTATAAAGCATTGGTTCATTTGCCTAGAAACTTATATAACTTAAATTTGAGTAAAAGATTTTTTTAACTAAAATTTATCTTTATTGGAAAAAAATTTAAATCCAGAGATTTTACTCTTCCTAGCTCTTTCTGGCTATTTTCATCAAAATTTACTTTTAAATAGTTAAATCTGTCTTTGATAATTAGCTATAAACATACTGATTGACTATGTCCCTGAATCCTTTTTATTAAAATATTCTCCCTTATAAAACAAAAGTGACTTTTAAGTAAACCTTGTCTGGGTTGAGCTACTGACTAGTGTGTTTTCTTTTTTAGACTCTAATGTGGCAATTTGTTCTATTTTGTAGGGTAAAGTTAATTTGCCATTTAAGGACACTCTTATGCATATTTTTAGAGCTTTAATGAAAGCTTCATGTTTTAAAAAAGCTTTACATGTGACACAGTGAAAACAAAATATTTAATAATAGGAATAAGAATCCACAATTTTTTTTTTTACTCTTATTTTGAGTACTTAGGGTTTGAATATTTCAGTTTACTCAAGCCTCTTCTCAAAGCTTGAGGCAAATTGACAAACTGAGATGGGCTCTAGGCATTTGTGTAAATGGGATGTGGGGTAGCCAGGTCACTTATTCCCAGACCTTGCTTAAACACAGGCCAAACAATAAGTTTATTGCTCAGAAATAATGATGGCAAATAAATAGAATAGCAGGAAATGACCTAGCCTTTAGGGACATTTTTGTTTTATATAAGAACTAGAATAAAATGCATATTTTAAAATTCCCATAACATTCATGATTTCTTCCTCACATGTATGACTTTACGTTCTGGTCATATTTCCCATCATTCTCATGAATCAACAGCAATAAGTTTGATACATGATAATGAATAACACAGAAGTTTTATGAGAACTTCATTAGAAGTTATGGTAGCACATTTACCTTTTTAAGAAGCAGTCTCCATAGATATAAGGTTTCTGGATCTGGAATTTAGAAGTTAGTTCTTCTATGTATGTTTATTTCTTATGTATTTTAACATATACTTAAAGTGAATTTTTAGCATAATTAATAATTATGAAAAAATGTTGAACTTTTTAAATGTTAGATTTTACCTATGATGTGGAAAGAAATGAGTCATTGATCAAAGCAGGAAAGAAACTTTCCTCAAATACCGAAAAGATTGAGCTCAAGGGTAAACACAACCAGGATTTTATTAAACGAAACATTGAGGTATGTATTTAGAAATTCAGAAGCCAGAATTTGGTACTAAATAAGTTGCAAAAATAGTAACAGTTGTGCTCAATGTCTTTAATTTTTTTTTTTTTTTTGAGTTGCAGTCTCACTCTGTCACCCAGGCTGGAGTACAGTGGCACTCTCATGACCACTGCAGCCTCGACCTGCTGGGCTCAGACTATCCTTCTGACTCAGCCTCCCAAGTAGCTGGAACTACAGGTGTGCACCACTACGCCCGGCTAATTATTGTAGAGTTGAGGTCTTGCCAAGTTACCCAGGATGGTCTCAAACCCCTGGACTCAGGCAATCCTCTTGCCTCCTCCTTGCACAGTGCCTTTTTTTCTTTTTTTTGACCATGACAAATGTATATATAATTGGATTAGTATATATAACTGAAAGAAAAGTTTTATAACCTAGTACTTCACCATTATCTGTTTTCTATTCCACTAGATTCTATCCTATTCTATCCTATCCTATCCCTTTAAAAAATGCTAGTTACAACTAGCATTTATTTCACAATCCAGAAACAGTCTGTTTTCTGCAATTTGAAAAACATTTATTTAGATAATAGCTTTGGACAATGTTTCCCAGATTTTAAATCGCATATTAGTAAAATTGGTTTTTTAAAGTAATGAGACTCAGTTTATGGCTGATACATTTAGAACTTCAAATGGAAAGTGCTCCTGGTGAAGCAGCAGGGCCAGCAGTCTGGAGAAGTCAGCTGGTTGTCTGCACTTCTGTGGGCCTCCTGACAGCTGGTCACTGACGTTGATTAGCTCCTGCTTCAGGGACTCATCCTTGATCTTGCAGGCCCTGCAGCCTGACTTGGTTTGTCTGCAAGGCAGACTCAGACTTACCAATGGCACAGAGGCTCCTGTATTAGATGAGATGCGAATTAATTAATTTATAGCAAGAAATGTGCTGAAGTGGACAGAAGCTCACGGCAAGCCTCTTGAGCAGCTAGTCACTAGAAAGGTGAGTGTGAAGTATTGACAAGAGGAAAGAGTGACATAATTGTTCATGGTTCACATCTGCTGCTCTCCCTGCAACTGGCACACCCTTTTCAGGCAGACTGGATTTGTGAGTCAGCCTACCACTGCCTGGAGCGGCCTTTGGACTCTCAGATTTTTCTGTGCTCTCTGTCTGATCTTCTTCAGGAAACCTCTACCTTGATCTGTCTCTGTCTTTGCACAAGCCTGTTGCTTGTTTATTAACCATTGAGTTTTCCCCATATCTGAGTTCTTGCTGACATCGATAGCAGCTTCCCCTAGAATTCCCTTGCCTCCTTTTAACAATAGTAACTGAATCTTTATTTAAATTCCTTATATCATAGTCTTTAAAAGCAGTTTCACTTAGTGGATAAAGGCTGCAGAGAAAGAGGCATGAAGATTTCTTGTGAATGTCTTAGCAAATATGTTTTTGCATTTATATTTGTATATACACAATATAAAGAGAGATTTGAAAACTGCTCATTTTATTTATTTATTTTTTAATAAAATGTTAGAATGTTTAAAAAGGGGCCCTGCTTATAGTGGGAATATCTTTGGATATTAGAAAATGGCCCTATACAAAAAATTTCACATGAAATAAAATTACCTAGCAAATGTAAAATGCCTAATCTTACAACTTTTACCTTACCTATATCTGTATTGTAGAAGCCTCAGTCACCACTTTTACTTTCCTGAACTATGAGTTGCTTTGAGTACTTAATATTTCTTTTAATAAATTATGTAGTTGGCCAAGGATTCAAGAAACCCAGTGGTTATGATTGACAGTGAGAAGAAAAGGCTGGTTGAGCTTTTGGAGGACTTGGATGATAGAGATTCGGGGCTGTTCAGTTCTGAGGTATGTCAACTCTGAGCGTCAGGGACCTCTACACTGTGTAATTTTGATTTTTAAAAATCATGTTATTGATTCAGTACAAATTTACACTAATTTTTCGGATTGCCAGATGATATTCTCTGACTTAAGTCCTGTTTTACACAATTATTTTTATCAAAGTTTTATTTTTAAATTTTAAATATGTGGGGTACTTTTTAATCAAAGTTTTAAAATTTATTCGTGGTAAACTCATTATTGACTTTCAAAGGATTATTTTATGTCATTATAAGGGTGACTACACATTGGTTACCTCAATAGTAACCGTTGCCTGTGATGTATGGGCTTAGTCACTGGTGACATACAAATGTGTTTCTCTGTATCCTTTTCTTATTATCCCTAAACCGGCTTCAAGGTATTTGGGTGTAGTCATCAGTAATCCCAAAGAAAAACATTCTGCTCCTGCCCAGTTAATCTTGAGCAGCCAGTTTTCCTGAGAATCCAGGAGAGCACAGACTGAGCTGAAAGAGGGGAGCTGCATTTAATGAGGGTGGAGTAGGGCAAATGCGGGTGTTAATAAGGCCTGGGAAGGCCACCTAAGAAGTGCTATGGCCCAGCATTTGCACTTGTTTTGCCGACTGAACTTGTAGGAATATCCTAAATTGTAGGAATATTCTTTACTTCCACAAAGAAATACACTGTCCTGTGTTTCTTGAAGCACTTAGCTGTGTTGTCTAGCTTTTCATTTCTCTGTGTTTAACAGAGACATGATGGAATGAATGCTGCTGGCGCCCTACCTGTATCTCCTTTCTCTGGCGCCTGTCTGTGCATTCTTCTCCCATCCCTGTGCTAAGAGTGCACAGCTGTCCCTCTTCCTGGAGAATCGCCCCAAACCAAGTGAGAGCCCAACAGCCCAGGATATCACCCTCTCCCGACCCTAATCCCCTCACCTCAACATGGGATTAGCTTTGTATTGCAACGTGTCCCCCAGAGCTTCCCCAGGGATTAGACTGAAGCTGGTTTTCAGCTGAAAACACATCCTTGCTTGGCTCTGTGCCCTTGTCCTAGTCTGTTTTCCTCATGTCTCTACTCCCAAAGGCACTCCTTCAATGAATCTCTTGAACAAGAAACCTTGTTTTAGTTTCCATGTCTAGTGATACATAGATTCAGAGGATCTATAGTCTTGCTATAGGTATGGGCAAACTGCTGCCCACTGTCTCTTTGGGTATCAAACTATGGCATGATCGATCTTCCTTATTCATTCTAGGAATACTTTAACAATGAATTTATGATTGTGCATATGCAGTGATACCTGTGGCGAACATGGAAGGACGTGCTGGCCCAATGGGAGACAATTACTCAGCACTAGCTGCTGGCGGCTGCGTGAAAATTCCAGACCAGGGCTGCCTGGATCCTCCAATTTTTCAAGAGAAGCTAGAAACTCAGATTCTTATGGGAAGCATTAAACTTTTAAAATGTTCACAAGACATCCCATTTAAAAAAAAGTTCTGTGTGCAAACAAAATATCCCTTTCTTCCATCCCAAACCCAAAGCATATCTACAGAATATCACAGATGATAGCATAAACAATACTTTCTGAGATGGGCAGGGCCCAGCAGAGGCTGTGTCTAGGAACCGACAAAAGTGTTGCCATTGTGGGGCTGATGAAGTGGGTGTGGGTAAGGCAGACTGCTAAATGCCCACATAATTCTGAAGTATTTTAGCTTTGCTGACTCATGGTTCAGTCATGTGCCACAAAATGATGTTTCAGCCAACATGCATACATGGTAGTCCCACAAGATTATAACGGAGCTGATAACTTCCTATCTGTAATGTTATAGCTCTCATGTTTTAGAGTGTGCTCCTTCTACTTATATAAAAAAAATAGTTAACCTTGAAATAGCCTCAGGCAGTCCTTCAGGAGGTATTCCAGAGGAAGCCATTGTTATCATAGGAGATGACAGCTCCATGCTTGTTATTACCCCTGAAGACCTTCTAAGTGGGAAAAGACGTGGACGTGGAAGATAGTGAAATTGATGATTCTGACCCTGTGTGGGCTTAGGCCAATGAATGTGTTTGAGTCTTAGCTTTTAACAAAAAGTTTTAAAAATTAAAAAAAGAAGAAATTTTAAAAATAGGAAAACACGAATAGAAAGAAAGAAAATACGTTTGCACAGCTGTACAATGTGTTTGTGTTTTAATCTATGTGTTGCTATAAGAGTCAAAAAGTTAAAAAAAATTTGAACGTTTTTAAAGTGAAAAAGTTACGGTAAGTTGTTAATTTATTACTGAAGAAAGAACATTTTTAAATAGTAAATTTAGTATAGCCTAAGTGTGCAATGTTTACATAGTCTATAGGCGTGAACAGTAATAACCTAAGGCTTTCACATTCACTCACCACTCACTTACTGATTCACCCAGAGCAACTTCCAGTTCTGCAAGCACCATTCATGGAAAGTGCCCATACTGTATTCTTACTCTACCTTTTCTATGTTTAGATATGTTTAGATTCACAGATACTTACCATTGTGTTGCAGTCACCTGCAGTTTTCTTTTTTTTTTTTTGAGTTGGAGTCTCACTCAGTTGCCCAGACTGGAGTGCAGTGGCCACTCCTGGTCACCGCAGCCTCGTCTGCTGGGCTCCGGCGATCCTTCCTCCTCAGCCTTCCGGGTAGCTGGAATTACAGGCATGCGTTACCACGCCTGGCTGGTTTTTTGATTTATTGTAGAGATGAGGTCTCGCTTGCCCAGACGGGTCTTGAACCCGCGGGCTCAGGCAATCCACTCACCTCAGCCTCCCAAAGGCGTGGGATTACAGGCTGAGCCACCGAGCCCGGCTACAGTAGCATGCTGTACAGGTCTGTAGCCTAGGAGTAATAGGCCATCCTATGTGGCCTAGGTGTGTAGCAGGCTATACCATCTAGGTTTGTGTAAGTACACTCTGTAATGTTCACACAATGATGGAATTGCCTAATGATACATTTCTTAGAACATATTCTTGTTGTTAAGCAATGCATAACTGTAATTTGTTTATTTTATTAACAAAATCTCAGATAACAGTAAGGGATTTGGGTTTCATTCTAGTTTTGTTG
This sequence comes from Carlito syrichta, assembly GCF_000164805.1. Classification (NCBI taxonomy): domain Eukaryota; kingdom Metazoa; phylum Chordata; class Mammalia; order Primates; family Tarsiidae; genus Carlito; species Carlito syrichta. The sequence continues at coordinate 135,221 of NW_007232491.1, forward strand.
TTAATTGTGAGGTTGGGCAAACTGCTGCCCACTGTCTCTTTGGGTATCAAACTACGGCATGATCGATCTTCCTTATTCTTTCTAGGAATGCTTTAACAATGAATTTGTGTTAATAATGTTGCTTATTGCATATTATTTTTGTTAGTATTTATGTCTTGTCCCTGTCTTTATTTTAAACCTTTCTCTATTATCTTAGTTTTAGGTACATCTTTTATAAGTCCCATGTAGCTGCTTTTTTTGGTTGTCGTTGTTGCTATTGTGTCTCTATCTTTAATTGTTTATTTATCTTTTGTTATTATTTTTTATTATGTATTAGTGAAGATATTTAATTGTTAATATTTGTTGTGACCACTGATACTCTTGGGACCTTTTCCAGATGTCAAATTTTATATTTTATTTATCGTATTTTTTAAACTTTATCTTCTTTTCCTCTCATGGTTTGAAAATTCATACACTGTCTCTAATCTGGTACTGTTAACCCTCAAATTTTTTTTTTTTGAGTTGGACTCTCACTCTGTCACCCAAACTGGAGTGCAGTGGCATGCTGCCGGCCACTGCAGCCTCGACTTGCTGGGCTCCGGCGATCCTTCCGCCTCAGCCTTCCAAGTAGCCAGAACTACAGGCGCGTGCTACCATGCCCGGCTAATTATTGATTTATTGTACAGACGCGGTCTTGCCAAGTTACCCAGGTGGGTCTCAAACCCTCAGGCTCAGGCAATCCACTTGCCTCGGCTTCCCAAAGTGCTGGGATTAAAGGCTGACCCACCGAGCCTGGCCAACCCTCAAATTTTAAAAATACAGTAAAATGCATATTTTATTTCCATCTTTAATAATTAGTTTCTAAAATCTTGTATTTAACAAGATTGGCTCTCTAGTATGCTTTCATTTTCCTTTTATCCCATTTTTTTCCTCCAGGAAGTATTAAAATCACCTGGAATTTTAGTTCTAGAATATTGTAAGTTTTTATCTTTCCCTTTTAAAACAGTAGCTTCTTGTATTTAGGAACCTTTCTCAACAAAATTTAGTCAACATTTTAGCCACATCATTAGCTGTGTATTTGGACTCAACTAATTATTTAATTGTATGTTATTTTCTTGAATTATTTATTTGGAATTTTTTGAATAATTTTCTTCCAAGAAATGGTTTGAGTGTTTGTGTTAAAAATTTTTATTTATTTTTTTCTCATTTGATTATTAGCTTAGGTGGTAACTAAATTCTAAATGCAGAATCTTTTCTTTCTGGTAGCATGTAGGAATTTCTCTTTATTTCTGGGTTCACAAATCTTTTCAGATTATATTTATGTGTCTCTTTAAAAACATTTTTGTTGCTGCTTGGTGTCTTGTTGGCCCTTTCTATCTGAAGGTTTAATTCTTTCCATAGTTCAGATAATTATCTTCTATTATTTGTTCCCCTCCACCATCTCTTTTCTCTCCTTGAAACATGGGGTATCATTTGGGATGTGATAGGCTACAAGTAACAGAAAACTGTACAAACCATGGCTTAAACAAGTAAGGAGATTATTTTCCTTCAGTAACAAGAAATCCAAGAGTACAAGCTAGCGTCTAGCTTCCTTTTTTACATTCTTAGTGTGGCTTTTGTCTTTTAAGATTGTTTTTGTATGTGGAGGCAATGGGTCCTTTTTCCAGGTAGAAGAAAGGGGGGAGAATAAAGGGCAAAGAGACGCAACTATAAGGCTTTTCCTTTTTCTTAGGGATGGTATGGTATCCTAGGACTTCTACCTGTATCTCACTGGCCAACCTGTGTCACATAGCCATTTGTTCTGTACATTGCTGCGAGTGAGAAGGGAGATTCAGTTATTTTACTTTCTCTTTTTTGTAGTAGAGGCAGGCAGGGAAGAAATAAATTAGAAAAGGGCATCGGTTCAGTCAGTAGAAGTGTGCCACAGATGACTATAGGACCTACTGAATCTCTCTTCCAGGGTTTATGAGGTCTGACAGTTAAGTTTGTGAACCCATCCTAGAAAAAGTGCTAAATACCTCATTGCTGAATTTCACTACGGACACCTTCAAAGTACTGCCCTTGGGAAGCTATGCGCCGATGCCAGCACGTAGTCCACCTGTCAAAGCAATTTTGGAACTCTTTTTCCGGAATGGCCATCAGAGCTGTCATCATGAGAATGTTGGAGTTTGAATTAGAGCAACGAACAAATGTTAAATTTCTTGTTAAACTTGGCAAGAGTGGAAATGAAATCAGGTTCATGGTAATACAAGTTTATGGGGATAATGCCATGAAGAAAATGGCAGTGTACAAATGGATGAAAAGTTTTTCTGAGGGGACAGAAAACATCACTGGTGAAGAGAGGTCAGAGCCGCCAGCAATAAGCAGAACTGACGAAAACATGGCAAAAATGTATCGAATTGTGCATCAAAATTGTCAGCTGACTGTAAGAAGCATAGCAAACAAAATAAACCTTGATAGAGAAACAGGAAAACCTTAAAGGAAAATCTTGGCATGAGAAAGGTATGTGCAATATTGGTCCTGAAGGAACTCTTGCATCATGACAATGCATCAGTTCACACAGCAATGTCTGTGAAGGAGTTCTTAGCTAGTAAACAAATAACTGCATTGGAACACTCTCCCTACTTACCTGATCTGACCTGCAGTGACTTTTTTTTCTTTACCTGAAGATAAAGGAAATATTGAAAGGAAGACATGTTGATGACATTCAGGACATCAAGGATAATGTGATGACAGCTCTGATGGCCATTCCAGAAAAAGTGTTCCAAAATTGCTCTGATGTGGGGACTAGGCGCTGGCATTGGCGCATAGCTTCCTAAGGGGAGTACTTCAAAGGTGACCATAGTGATATTCAGCAATGAGATATGTAGCACTTTTTCTAGGATGAGTTCATGAACGTAATTGTCAGCTTGCATATAACATTTTCCTCATAATGTTCACCTTTTTTTTTTTTTTTTTTTTGTCATTTTGCTTCTATGAGCTCATTTTACAATTTTCCAACTTGGGTTTCAACCTTGTTTATTCTGCTGCTTAGCCATGCAGCCTTCTTAAGAGATTTCTAAAAGAACAATTATTATTGTCTTTTACACTAATATTTACTGAGCATTCTTTCTGTAAGTCCTCTTCTTATCTGGTGTGGGAGATAAACATAATATACAAAAATTCTTTAAGGCTAGATAGATGGTGACACATATTAGAACAGAGATTCAGAGGAAGAAGATAAGAAATGCAGCAGGAAAAATTTAGGAAAGCTTTGAGAAAAGAATCTTTACTGTATTCTTAAACCACGACAAACATTTTGCCATTCCTTAAATTCTCTGTTTTCTTTCAAACCTTTGTGTTTTCAAGTATGTCTTTTCCTTTATGGAGTGCCCACAGCCTTATTGTTGATAAATGACTGCACATCTTAAAGAAGATGACTAAAATGATAATTATGTTTTAATTTCCCAGAGCTCTTCTTTTCTGGTTATTCTTTGTAGTGGCACATTTATATATGTAATAGTCTCTTAAATCTCTCTAGGATACTTATTTAGAATTTTAAAAATATTTTCTTCTGTGTTGGGAACTCACATTTGCAATGAATGACACCCCTTAAGCCTCATGTCTCTATTGCTCCCTTACCAGCAAAAATGAGTTTTACATCAGATCTCAGATTAATCGCATCAAATAGTATTGAACAGGTGAATCTGTTTGGTGAGCCCTTGGTTACTTGCCTGAGCCCTAGCTCGAAAGGAGGCTGGTGAAGAGCATTTTCTGTTTTTTGTCTTGGGAAGGTAAGATTACCAAAAGCTAGAAATTCCCTTGGACATACCATAGCAAGGGTGTCCAGTAGGTGCTGGACAAAAGAAAGTCCAGGCAGACAAACAAAACAAAACAAAACAAAAGGCCATTTGCTACATAATACATATAATTTATTTTTGTAATTGCATAGTATATGAAACACTTAAATTTCTGTTGAATTTAATCTGACATGCTCTTTTAACTCCAGTGTCATTAAAAAAAATCCCATTCCGATAAAAATTTAAAATTTATTAACCACTATTTAGTCATTGATTCCATAGTTTCATTGAATCCATAGTTTCACTTTTCTGTGATTTTTAAAAATTATGTCTCATTTAGGTAATACAGTATTTATATCATTTTTATTTAGGAAAAATTACCAGAATTTCTTACTTGTGAATAATTAGGTAATATATTTTTACTAATTTATAACTTTCATATATCAATTTACAAGTGTATTTAACAATGTTGCTTTGGAACTGGGAAGCCCAATCCCTGCCAGACACCAGGCATACATTGAATTTGTAGTCCTACCTTTTTTGTGAGAAGGGGTGAGTGCTACTCACATGGTCTGGCACAGTTTGATTCCCCTCCCCCCAAGTCACATGGGTCTCCGGTCCCATGCAGGAGGCAGCCTGGATAAGGTACAGTGGCTAGCTGCCAGAGTCCACGTGGATCTGGGAACCCATTCGAGCTCTGAACTCCTGTATCAAATCAACACCTGAGAGTGCATACTCTATGGGAAGTACTTGGTAGCCAGTGTGCAGACCAGGAAAGATTACCTACTGGCTTTACTCACTCCAAGGGCAGGTCCCACTGTGGTATACACCGGTTTGGAGCAAGCTTTGGCAGATTCTGATACTTTTGAATTCTGAAAGCAGATCAGCCTTTAGCAGGGGAAGAAGAGTTAAGAGGAACACTTGGTAACCCTTATCTTTGCATGGGAGCACTTCTGGGCAATGGACAGCACCACCATTCTGGCAGTGCTGCACAGTGATAAAGGAGTCCCTTCCCCTTCCTGGATACCCACCGAGAGATCGTACCTGGTGGTCAGAAAGCAGTCTGGCTGGGCCAGCCATGGGAAAAACTTTGAGTCAGAAAGTCACTTTGAGTTCTGAGCACAGCCTAGCAGGAATGGCAGAGTTGGAAATGGCAGGGTGAAAGTGCGTGGTGTCCTGGAAGTCCCTCTCTCCCTGTGGGAGCTCTTTTGAATGGCAAAAAATGGCCCTAGGGCAATTAGACCATATCTAACTAAAAATCAACAAAACAAAACAAATAAAGAGAGCTGTTCCTCTGAACCAGTGAATGAACATTGTCAATCCCCAAAGCCTTAGTGAGGTGTCACCCACAAAAGTTCCAAGACCTCAAACAAGGGAACCCATCCAGAATGACCTGTCCATGATGACAGACATAGAATTCAGACTACAGATGGCAAAAATCAGCCAAGGAAAGCTATGAGAGGATGAAAGCAAAGGTTTCTCAGGCAACAAAAGCAGTACATAAAATAAAAGTTGAACTGGACAATATAAGAATGGTCCAATCTGAAATCCTGGAAATAAAGAATTTCTTTCTGGAATTTCAAAGCACAACGACAGGCCTAGGCAGCAGTATTGATCAGACAGAGGAAAGAATCTCAGAACTTGAGGATCAAAATATTGAACTAACCCAGTCTAATAAAAACAAAGAGAAAAGGCTCAAAAAGAATGTGCAAAGCCTATGAGCAGTGTGGGATTATGTAAACAGACCAAATCTATGGTTGATTGGAATCCCCAAGACAGAAGGGGAAACTGAGAACACCTTGGAACAAGCCTTCCAAGATGTCATCCAAGAAAATTTTCCCTATCTTGATAGAGAGGTGACCATCCAAATGCAAGAGATCCAGGAAACCCACGCAAAATGTTACATGAGATCGTCCCCAAGACACCTAGTAATCCATCTCTACAAGGTAAGCATGAAAGAAAAAATTCTACAGGCAGCTAGAGAGAAGGGGCAGACCACCTATTGGGGAACACCCAACAGAATTGTAGCAGACTTCTCAGCAGAAATCCTAAAAGCCAGAAGGGACTGGGGCCCCATCTTTAACATTCTTAAGGAAAAGCAATTCCAGCCAAGAATTTCCTACCCTGACAAGCTAAGCTTCATCAATGAAGGAAAATCAAAATCCTTCCCAGACACCAATACAAAAAGAGAATATGCCATTGCCAGACCAGATCTTCAGGAGATGCTTAAGAATGTTCTGAACACAGAAACAAAAGAACAGTTCCACCCATTGCAAAATCACAGCAAACTCAGAGTTAACAGATCATACAGATCAACTACAAAAACTTAAAAAAAAAAAAAAAAGCAAAGCAACCAGTTAAGAGCTTTATGGTAGGGATAAACCCTCACATATAAGTAATTAACGTGAACGTGAAGGGACTAAATGTGCTACTCAAAAGGCCTGGAGTATCAAACTGGATAAGAAACATGATCCAAAATTCTGTTACCTCCAGGAATCCCATCTCACTGCAGAGGACACCTACAGCATCAAAGTAAGGGGCTGGAGAAAGAGCTTTCAGGTAAATAGAAAACAAAAAAGAGCAGGGGTAACTATTCTTATATTAGAAAAAACACACCTCAAACCAATAAAAGTTAAAAAGGAAGACTACATAATGATAGAAGGCTCAATACATCAGCAAGATATACCCACCTTAAATATGTATGCACCCAATACAGGAGTACCTAGATTTTAAAACAATCACTATATAAACTAATAGAGTACATAGCCACCCATACAATCATAGTCAGAGACTTTAATACTAACAGTGCTAGACAGATCATCAAGGCAAAAAACCAACAAGGAAATCTGGCACCTTAACTCTTCACTTGACCCATTGGACCTGATAGGCATCTACAAAGCACTTCACCCAGCAACCACAGAGTATACATTCTACTCATCAGCACATGGAACATATTTCAAGATTGATCACATTCTTGGTCACCAATCAAGCATGAACAAAAGGTTGAAATACTATCAAGCATCTTCTCAGACCACAGTAGAATGAAAATAAATATCATCACCAAGAGGAACTCTCCCAAACACACAAGTATGTGAAAACTAAACAACATGCTTCTGAATGACTTTTGGATTAACACAAAAATCAAGGTAGAAATATAAAGATTCTTGGAAACAAATGAAAACAAAGACACAACATATCCAAACCTCTCAGATAACATTAAATCAGTGCTGAGAGAGAAGTTGATAACATTACATGCACATATCAAGAAAATAGAGGGATATCAAGTAAACAGCCTAACATCACACATAAGGGAGCTGAAAAGGCAAGAACAATTAAATCCTAAATTTTGTAGAAAAATTTAGATTACTAAAATAAGGTCAAAAATTGCATGAAATAGAATTGAAAAACATCATAGAAAGGATCAACAAGACAAAAAAGCTGGTTGACAAAGCCCTGGCCAGATTGACTAAAAAAGAGAGAAAGCCCAAATAAATACAATTGGAAATGAAAAAGGCGATGTCAAAAATGATCCTGAAGAAATTCAAAAAATTATCAGAGATTACTAAGCACATCTTTATGCAAATAAATCAGAAAATCTAGAGGAAGTGGAGAAATTTCTGGCATCATATACCTCCCAAGATTGAAACAGAAAGAAATTGAAACTCTAAACTGACCAATAACAATCTAAGAAATCAACTCAGTTATAAGAAACTTCTCCATCAAACAAAGCCCTGGGCCAAATGGTTTCTCAGTTGAATTCTACAAGACATGTAAGGAATAGCTGATACCAATTATATTGAAAGTATTCCAGGAAATGGAGAAGGAAGGAATTCTCCCTAGCTCATTCTATGAAGCTAATATCATCCTGATACCCCAAACTGGCAAAGACCCAACAAGGAAAGAGAACTACAGACCAATTTACCTGATGAACATTGGTGCAAAAATTCTCAACATGATTCTAGCAAATAGTATTCAACAACATATTTCAAGGAGCACTCATCATGATCAGATGGGCTTCAGTCCGTAAGTCTATTAATGCAATTTATCACATTAACAAGTGTAAAACCAAGATCCACATGATTATCTCATTAAATGCAGAAAAAGCATTTGATAAAATTCAGCATCTCTTCTTGATAAAAACCCTCGAACACCTAGACATCAAAGGAACATTCCTCAAAACAATAAGTTAGCCATCTATGACAGACCTGCAGCCAACATCATGCTGAATGGGCATAAGCTGGAAGCATTCCCCCTAAGAACTGGAACAAGATAAGGATGCCTATTCTCACCCCTCCTATTCAACAGAGTGCTGACACAATCAAGCAGGAGAAAGAAATCAATGTATTCAAATAGGAAAAGAGGAAGTTAAGTTATTTCTCTACGCAGATGGTATGATTCTATGCCTAGATAACCCTAGAGAGTCTGTCAAAAAACCTTTTCACACTGATAAACAACTTGAGTAAAGTCTTGGGATGCAAAATTAATGTGCAACAGATAGTAGCTGAGAACCAATTCAAAAACATAATTTCATTCACTGGAGCTACAAAAAAAGAGAAAGAAATAAATATCTTGGCATCCATCTAACCAAAGAAGTGAAAGACCTTTACAGTGAAAACTACAAAACACTACTCAAAGAAATCAAATACAAACAAATGGAAAAACATCCCATGCTTATGGATTGGAAGAATCAATATCATCAAGATGTCCATCCTACCCAAGGCAACCTACAAATTCAATGAAATCTCTATCAGATTGCCAACATTATTTTCAAGACCTAACCAAGAATCTAGACATTCATATGGGAGCAAAAAAGAGCCTCTACAAAAGGAACTAAGCTGAAGGCATCACACTTCCAGACTTTAAACTTTATTACAAGGCTTTCGTAACCAAGACAGCATGGTATTGGTACAGCAATAGGTATATAGATCAATGGCACAGAACAGACAATCTGGAAATAAAACATGGTCCCTCAACCAACTATCTTTGACAAAGCCATAAAAAACAAACACTGGGAAAAGAAAACTATATTTAGCACATGGTGCTATGAAAATTGACTAGCCAATTTTCAAAAGAATGAAACTGGACCCCTACCTATCACCATATAAAAAAAATGAACTCAAAATGAATCAAGGGCTTAAATGTAAGAACATCAAACTATAAGAATCTTAGAAGAAAATATAGGGAAGCCTCCTGGACATTTAGTTCATAGCTAAGTCCTCAAAAGCAAATGCAACAAAAGCTAAGATAGACAGGTGTGACCTTATCAAACTGAAAAGCTTTTGCACAGAAAAAGAAACCATCAAGAGGGTAAAGAGACAACCCAGGGAATGGAAAAAAATATTTGCAAGCTATGCATCTGACAAAGGCCTAACATCCAGGGTGTACGAGGAACTCAATGAACGGAAAGGAAAACAACAACCCACCCTATTAAAAGTGGGCAAAGGACATGAACAGACACTTCTCAAAGGTTGACATATAGCAGCCAACCAACCCGTGAAAAAATGCTCAGTCCCACCAATCATCAGAGAAATGCAAATCAAAACTACAACGAGATACTGCCTCACACTGGTAAGTATGGCTGTCATTAAAAAGACAAAAAACAATAGGAGCTGGCATGGCTGTGGAAAAAAGGGCAGGCTTCTACACTGTTGGTTGGAATGTAGGCTAGTTCACCCTTTGTGAAAAGTATTGTGGTGATTTCTCAATGAACTAAAAATTGAGCTTCCATACAAACCAGCTATCCCGCTTCCGGAAATATACCCAGAGGAACATAAATTGCTCTGCCAAAAAGACATCTGCACACAGATGTTTTTTTGCAGCACTATTCACAATAGCAAAAACATGGAACCATTAAAAGTGAACTAGATAAAGGGAATGTGGTACATATACACAATGGAATATTACGCAGACATAAAGAAGTACAAAATCATGGTCTTTGCAACAACATGGATGCAGCCGGAGACCATCATACTAAGTGAACTATCACAGAAACAAATAACTGAATACCACATGTTCTCAGTCATAAACATGCCCTGATCACTAGTCATATGAGCACAATGGTGGGATTGGCAGATGCTGGACACTGCTGGAGGAGGTTGGGAAGGAGGAGGATGAGGGGGAACATAGCAACACACTGAGTACCTGGTCCACTATCAGGAGAGAGAGGGCCAACTAGAAGCCCAAACATCACCTGCGTGCAACTTACTTATGTAGTAAATCCTCATTTGTACCTTACAACTCTAAAATAAAACAAAATCTAACTCTGTAGCAAATGTTTATTGCTGTATCATATATGGATTTGCTACAATCTACCTACCTTTTCCCTATTTTTAGACATTTGGCTTTTTGTACTTACTCTTTATTATGATTATCATGGCAATAAACATATTGGTCAATGTTCTGGGTTGCAAGTAACAGAGATGGACTTTGGCTAAAACAACAGAAATGAATTTATTGGGAGTCTTAAGTAGTTCACAGATTAACAGAAAGTTTGGAGAACCAGGTTTGTAAACCAGGCAGATGTCAAGGTAGCCAGAAACATGGCTATAGAAGTCCTTCGGAACAGACTGGTTAGGGACTGGTTTCCCTGGCGCCGCATACACCAGACTCTTACCCCGATAGATGCTCACTGCTGCCACCATCACTGTTGCCAATACTGGATTCTGTCTGCTACTATTGTCACCATTAATCATTTCCCTGCATCTTTGCTTTTGTTCCTTGAGATTCAAAATTCAGGCTGTTCACTTCTAGTTGGTTGAATCAAGGTCATTTTTTGTTTTTTTGATACTAGTGGGTAGAGAGAAAGAATGTCTGGTGGCAATCTATTCTCTACCAAGACTCACAGATTTTTTAGTTTCACTGAAGCAGAGAGTGTGGATGCCAGGGTCAGGAGGAGACAAATATAAAAAAGTCTTTCTGCATACGTTTTTACCTGTAGTTCTCCTAGGGATTGATTCTTGGTATTGGCATATGGAACCAAACTGTATGAAATCCTGGTACTTCTTTGACCTCTCCCTGCCTGTTTATTCGAAACGTTCTTCATGATTCTTTTGTCCTCTTCTTGCACTACATGCTTCCCTGTGTGACCTTTTCATTTCTCATAGTCCAAAGGTTGGAACCACCATAGATATGTGGGGGAATTCAAAGTGCTTATTTCAATCGTTGGTCTCTATCTTGAACTTCAGATAAATATATTTAACTGTCTCACATAATCTGGATTTTCTAGAGATGTCTGTGAATTTCAGAAAGTCCCAAACAATTCATCATCACCTTCCTCCTCAAACCCACTGCATCTATAAATTCCTTGGTTTAGAGAATGTGGCCACCATTGCTCTAGGTCACAAGATCAGAAACTTGCTTTTTATTCTTGATCTTTACTTCTCTCTTTATTTACTCTTCCGTAAAATTATCTCCAGCTTCTGTAAATTCTGCTTCTAAATATCTCTGGATTCTGTTCTATGCTCTGTGTTCCCAGAAAACATTCCCTACTTCAGGTACTTATCATTTTGTTTTAAATTGTGGCTGTTGCTTCTTAACTGGTCTTTCTCCTGCTCTAGTTCCAGTTTTAGAGTACAGAACCAACCCCATTGTTTCTTTGATTAAGATCCTATTTTCTCCAGGAAGCTTCTCCAGCCACCTTGTCTGCTTGCCCCTTCCTGCCCAGAGTTACTTGATTCTCTCTGGTTTCCATGGTACTCAGGGCTTACCAGCACTCTTCACACCTTGTTAAAATGGTTGCTGTCAAGAGATTGAGAACTCCTTGAGGGTAGAACCTTTTGAGACTTGCATTGAATCACCAGTGCCCAGCATAACACTCATGCTCAGTAGGTATTCAGTTATGACATTGTTGAATGAGTATCATGACTGGGTTTTAAACGATATTACAAAACTAATGTTTGTTGAATAATAGTTGGACGGTCAATTAAATTCATGAAATCCAAGCAACTGCCTTTGTAGATCCTATGCTACATTTAAGAGACAAAGTTTGAGAACATGCCTCATTATATGGTAAACTGACTTCTTCCTATTTAGCATATCACAAGACATTTTTCAAAAGTAGAGAAATGAGAATGTTATGAGAACCAGACTGCGAGAATAAGAGATTTATTCCACAGGGGAAAAAAATACCACAAAAATGTTAGAAGACAATTTACACACAGGCTTGGATCATAAACTATTGCATTTTTTTCTTTCACTAACCCAATGTTTACTCTGTTTTTTTGTTTTGTTTTTGTGAAGTCCTGAGCACTGATATAGCATCTGAAAGGTATATTTTGGCAAAACTATAGTATGGGAATGACCTGGTGACCCTTGTTTCCCTTTAGGGCAATCAGTGTGGCTGGCTGGTTCCAGGAGAGGGATATACACTTGCAGTCACCCAGCACCAGCAGCTTGCTGAAATTGATGTAAAACTCCAAGAACTCTCTGCAGCTTCCCCAACAATTTCCAGGTTTTCTCCAAGCCTTGAAAGTGAGAATGATCAGGTATATTTAATTCAAGAGCACACAGACAGTTCAAGTTTATGTATGTTAAAGCTAGTTGATATAATTTTCCAATATGCTTGTTAACCAATTGCTTTTTCCATGACTCCAATGGTAGTAATTGTTGTTTCATTTTCCTTTAGTTACTTCCACTTTCTAACCATTTTTCTTTCATTTGGTAATCTACTGGGATGGGGTCAGTGAGGAAATATTTATTTTAATATTATTGTATCTCTATATTTAAGTTAATTCTTGATGCGATCAGGAGAGAGGAGAAGGAAGAAAATTGATTCTTTGAGAACCTTATTTTTCTTTATTTCCCTATCACTAGGTATTAGCAATAGCAGCCACTTTTCCCCTACTCTACCACATTCTTCTAGCTCCTTTAACATCAAGCAGTGAAACTCATTATGTTGATGACTTCTCTCCTCTGACGATTTTAAAATGAATGTGTTTCTTTTCTCAATAGTTCCCTCAAATATTCTTTTACAAAGCTGGTAGAAGGTATAGAGTAACAGAGTAACAGACTAGTACCAGCTTTGGAAAAGTAAAATTCTCTCTCTGCTAACCCCCCCAATTTTTAAGTACTCCATGAAATCTAATTTGGGGTTGAGTGGTAAAATGAAGAGTAAATGGTCTTTTGTAATTCTGCTAACCCTCTACCAGCTTTGTAAATGTTTCACCAAATCATTTTTTGTACAATTATAGGTGGCTGCGATTTTCTTCGTCCCTCTAAAGAGTTAAGTATCAGTAGCCTATAGTTAATACTTCTGATTTATGGCAAGTCCTTTCTCCGAGCTATCAAATGAAGGTTAGGGATAGGACTTTTTAGGCCAGTTGAAACGACCTCAGGAGAAAGGACCAGTATCAAGATGTTCCAAAAAAACAGTTTGGTGACTGAATGATTACTATTCTAAGGAACAGGCACAGCTGCTTCTGACTTTTTAGACAGCAGTACTGGTGGTGGCATTCCCAGTGTTAATTTCTAATTCTGTATCAGGATTAGTGTTCTTAGAAAACAGAGAATTGCAATCTTTGTCTCCACCCAAATGTCCTGGGACTGACACAAATTAGGCTAGTTTATTTATGTTACTGGGTTCCATTTTTTCAAAAGGAGGAATTCTAGATGGGGAAATAAAATTGTTCAGAGAGACTTTTTGTTCTTTTCATGTTTCAGCTGATTTTGTTGTTGTTGTTGTTAGATTTCAAGGATAGATGACTCTCAAAGCTGAAAAATGGTCTTAAAGATAAGAAATGTCTTTTTCATGACTGTCAAATGTTATTCTTGAAAGAGATTGAGAATTTAGAGTTTTTTTTAGTGATTAGGACTTGAAATAAAGCATGAATATGGTCAGATTCTGTCATCATCATCTAAATCACATTTTCAGAGTTCTTATTTAGGGCTCAGATAAGATATTTAAGAAATAATGAAAAGGAAACCAGCATATATTACTTTTTTGCTACATACTGAGAATATGTATTTTTATGTGAAACAACATATATTTAGAGAGAAAAGAGAAAACAGTAATTGGAACTCCCATTGGATGCAGAAACAGAAATGTAGCATCATAGTTGTAGAAAGGAAATAATTGATGCTTCTTGCATGCAAAAATAATATCTTTTGAGCTTTTGTTCAATTTCCTCTTGGAATTTCCTCATTTCTAACCAAAACCAGCATCTCACATGGAATTTTCAAAGCAGACATGCTAACGTGGCAAATTATTTTAGGAATATTATTTTTGGATTGGAATACTTTTTGTATAAATATGCTGTATCTCAGATAAACCCTGTATATCTATTTAGTTGATGAATGGGTTCCAATCTATTGCTGAACCACAAATATTCACAGTGCATAGTCACTTTATTTTTAACTCTCCTGCAAACTATTCACTCACCAGTGAGTTTTCTCTATACTCCTTAAGAAAGAATGCCTTTAAGTGGAATATAAACTTCTGTATTTATTTATTTAGTTAGTTATTTTTGAGTCAGAGTCTTACTCTGTCACCCAGGCTGGAGTACAGTGGCATGATCATGGCTACGGCAGCCTTGACCTCTTAGGCTCAGGCTATCCTGTGAAAGGCTACAGCCTTCCAAGTAGCTGGAACTACAGGCATGCAACACCACTCCCTGCTAATTATATTTTATTTTATTATGCCCCCTGGAGCTACCCCCTTTGCTGCCTCTCTACCTCCTCTGCGTCCTCCCCTGGGCCTCTCTATTTACCTTTGTATTTTATTTTATTTTATTATAGAGACAGATCTCACAATGTTGCCCAGGCTGTTCTCATGTTTCTGGGCTCAAGCAATCCTCTTGCCTTGGTTTCCCAAAGTGCTGGGATTATAGGCATAAGCACTGGGCCCAGCCCTAAATTTCTCTTTTTAAACAATAAATTCAACAAATAGTGACTGAATATTCACCAGATATAAAGAATTATAGATAATTTGAAGTTGAGTCAGGCAAATATAATACTTTGGAGTCAAAAGCTTCAATTCAGGTTTTGGCTCTATCATTTACTAGTACTGTAGTGTTGGGCATTTATTTTCTCATTCATAAAACAGTAATAATATGATTTAGGGTTCTTATAAAGATGAGCTGAGTTATCATACATAAAGTATGTGGCGCATTGTCTGACACAGGACTCCATCAATGATATTATTATAATAATAAACGATTTAAGGAAATTATTTCCTTATGGGAGATGTTAAGTATACATGGATAACTGTGGTACAAGACAACATAGGTAAGTCCATAGATGGCTGTAAGGGTAGTACTGTGGTGGTTCAGAGGAGACTGAGAACATACAAGGAATATCCAGAAGGTCCCTTTTCATAAGTGAGGGCCAGGGGGAGGAAGGGGAACTAGAGAAGGAGCAGAAGGATCAGAGACACAGGTGAAAACTGCCATTATTTGTCATAAGAATGAAAACTGGTGGCCTGTGGGATAAATTAAACTCCCAGAGGGGTGTCCTTTAGCCTACAAAGGGTCTAAATTTTTTAAGCCAACATTTAAAAATTTGGTGAATTCATATAAAAATCCAAATTTCTAGTTTCTCTCTTGAAAATTAGATTGTCAACCACTGGATTGAGCTGAATAGCAACTGCTCTTTATAGGGCACAGTTATCTCCAGTTTGCTGCAGTGTCCACCACTCCATAATGTGTGGCGGGCCCTGAGGCCCACTTCATGCATTTATGTTTCTTGCCCAGCCCCTGCACAGCCTCTGGTACATTTTTGAATGCCTACCTACTTATTTCATAGGAGATGCTGTGGTGGCTGATGCTGAGTTTTCAGACTGGGATGAGGTTTCATCTTTGGTTTCACAGCAGCTTGTAGAATGAATACTCGAGGATATGATGTGAACATAGTTGTGGAGTGACCATACAGTGAAACAAGAAGAACCGCAAAATGGGCACCGATTTTATGAAAAGTACAGAAAGTGTATGCTATGGGAGCACAAAGGAAAGATTATGTAAAGCAGTATATTTAAAAAAATTCTTTGACAATCTCTTTTTCCCTTTCTTTTTAGTTTCTTTCGGTCAGGAAAATAGTCTCTTAAAAAACAGAAACACACAGATTTTCTGATTTATCTGCCTGTGGTAACTATAAGGTGCTAAATTGGCAGGCACATGAACTTAAGATGATAGACGTGTCTGAGTCAGAAGAGAGACTCTAGAAATGTGCCTCAGAGATTCAGGGAGTGTTGGTCATTGTGACAGGGACAGGTATAAAGTCTTCTTTTCCTCATGGACTTGCTGATTGTGATGTTCTCATATACATGCCCTGACCCAGCACTTAACTTTATGGCAGTGTTTTTAAAAGCAGCATTTGGCTTTTACATATCTGATTTCCTTAGTGTAAAACAAAGCATGTGGGCACATTCAAGAGAAAGAATGTCATATTACTGCTATTTCTGTAATGTGAATAATATCATGTGGTTGCAGTTCTTACATCTGCTTTTAATTTTCATTTCATCTTAGCAAGAGAACTAATTGAAGCAATTTTTTCTTAAGATCTGTGGTTTAACTATGCATACCTTTCTGTATCCATCTCCTAACCCTCCAACAAATCAGTTAGTTCTTTCCACATATTGTAAATCCCACCATAAAATTGAGTGATGTTCCATAATTTAGTGACCATATTTCTTATTTGTAGATGTATTAGATTTCAACTTTCTCCAGAAATATCTAAGATATAGGAGTTATGTAAGCATTCAGTTTCTTAAATCCTTAGCAACTGGATTCAATAATAAATTTTATTCAGTTTGACTCTTGCATAAAAGTGTAGTTTATTCATTTCTCATCCAATCAGTGTTACTAAATCTAGAATTCCAGTTCATGGTTAGATTTTTGTTCTTGGTTGGGGGAGGGTCTTCAGAAATGGAATTTGACAAGAGGTATTTCTTTGTTCTTAAACCAACTAGTTTTACTAAACATAAATTTTCCTTAATTTGATTTGTTTTTTGTTTATAAAATATTGATTCAGTTGTACACAATTTGGTAAGATCAACAAAAAATTGACAAACATTTGGTTGAGGAAGACTGTAGTTTGTATTAATTTCTTTTCTTTCTTGCAAGATCATGTTATTATTGCTGACAGCAACAGTCTCCTCTTGTCTCTGTAGTAGCTAAAATTGAGGAAACATAGACCATTGTTTGACATGTAATCCTGAAAGATGTTTTATTTCTGAGTCCAGGAACTTGCACAGTTCCAATAATGGCCATAGAGTCTACTTGGCCCCAGATGTACTTTATATGTTGGTTGAGAGCAGGAATCTAAGAATTTTTAAAAGTATGCCAGTCACAGGCACAGAAGTCTTATTGACCATCTGCTTATTTCTAAAACGAATGGAAGTTTGCCACAGGAGCATGGATATCTGGATTGAGGAATAAATAACAAGTTACTTGAGAGGTACTTGCCTCTAATGCCAACCTGTCAGACATTGCCAGTTAAATCCCAGAACTTGCTCTTGCCACCTATATTTTACAGATTACTTTGAAGTTTATATTTTGTATTTCTTTGTTTTTCTGTGTTGAACCTCTACTATAGTCAAGGTTTCTTTTGTTCCATGGCAACATTCCAAGGTAATATAAACAATGTGCCCAAAATATTTTTTTCCTACTTTTGGTACTGCTAGACAAATGATCCATCTGATGACAGGAAATGGCAGTAACCTTTGGAAATGTATAGCATTAGCTTGAAAACCCGGGACAAGCTGGCTTTTTAAAGCAAGGTTTGTATTTTTCTAGTCCTTAATGCATGCCTTATTAGCATATCGGATAACTTATGAAGCTGTGGGTAATTTTCTCTGTATTTGACTTTTGAAAATGAGTTTATTTAGCTTCTAAGACCCCTGCTGGCTCAGTCAACACCACAGATATTTTTCTAAGGATGAACTCAGAATCCCTTGGCAATCAATTAGTCAAAACAACAAATATCTATTGACCTCAGGGACAATTCTTCTCACGTGGCTCCCTTAGATATTCTGTGCATAATGGAGAGAGATTTACCAAATTCTCCATAAAAGCATTTCTCAAAAGCACAGAAATGATATGTTGGTCAGAGAATCTGCTTAAATATTTCTACTGTAGGAAACCAAGATGATTCTCGATGATCATGAAAGTGGGCAATACTGGTTGGACTTTGTTGTAAGAACCTCTCTTGGTACCATAGAGCTTTCTGAATACGCAGCTGGACGATTTTTGCCAGCATCAGTGTCTACCTTTTCTTCCCTCTCTTAGGTTCCACTTTCATATGGTTATGCTATCAGATAAGAAACATGTAACATATCTTTTGGGTCTAACTGTAGAGAATTACAGACTCATTAACTATTAGAGGTGGAAGAAACTTTCTCAGAAAGAGAAGATGACTTCCTCAAAAAGTACACAACTAATTATAGCAGCAGAACTAGAGCTGAAATCTAACCTTTAGGACTGTACCTCTTAAGGAGCATCACATTGTCAGTCAAAGCAGAACAAAAATAACCTTGGTAGAGTAATTTCTTAAAAATATAAAATGACTTTTCTGTTTATGAAATTGATACATGTGTATTGTAGAAAATTCAGAAACTATGAGAATATGTTAAAAAGATAAGATAATCAAGATTTTTCCAGAGTCAGTCATTGTTCAATTTCTTTCCGGTCTATTTGTGTACAAATACACATATCCACACACACACGAATAGTATATCAGGTAGAGTTCTTGATAAGATTTTGAGTGTAATTAAATGAAGGGACTATTTATATAGATTTAAAGGAGTTAACAAGGGGTGTTGAGACACCCAGAGACTAGCAACAGTGGATGGGGGAAGAAAAAGTGTTACAGGAGTTCAGCAAGTGTTGGAGTCAGAGTTGAAGAGCTGGCCATCTGAAGTTGTAATAATAGAGGGCATGGACAAAAGGTTAACCAGCCCTACCACTGTTCAGCATGAGCATTTGAGCTGCAGTTAATTTCCTAACTCTCTTCTCCTGGCAATCTGATAAAAGTTGGAATGACAACCATGTTAGAAGGCAACTTTGCTTATGCTAAAAATGACCCTGGGTTGGAAGAATTATAAAGATCTGATGGGGAAACTGTACTTGGGGCATCCTTAAATACAGTGATTCTTAGGGCTGGGCACATCTCTTGCCAGGTCCCTGAACTCAGCATGCCTATAGGGTCATTTAAAGAGATAGTGTCGACCTGCTGGGCTCAGGCGATCCTTCTGCCTCAGCCTTCCAAGTAGCTGGAACCACAGGTGGTGCCACCACGCCGGGCTGATTTTTTTGATTTATTGTAGATATGTGGTCTCGCCAAGTTGCCCAGGCTGGTCTCGAACCTGCGGGCTCAAAGTGCTGGGATTACAGGCTGAGCCACGGAGCCTGACCACTCCAATCTCTTAATACTCTTCTCCCTACATGGAAAGAATCCTAATCAGAAGACAGAGGTCAAGGAGAAAAACTCTGTCCCAGCTAGTGTTAAGTGCTCACCATGGTTTATCATTCTCCTGTTGATGGACACCTAAATTGTTTTCAAGTTTTGACTGCTATGGACATTTGTGTACAAGGCTTGAGTCATATATTTTAATTTTTCTTTGATAAATTCGTAAGAGTGGAATTTCTCGGTCACAGGATAGATTAATGTCTAACTTTTCAAGAAAATGCCTAACAGTTTTTCAAAATGGTTGTACCATTGTATGCTCCCACCAACAATATAAGAAAGTTCCACTTATTTCACACCTCTCTAACTTTTGGTGTTAATGGAGTTTTTCATCTGGGCTATTCTAATGGCTATGTGGTGGTATTTCCTTGTGATTTTAATTGGATTTCCCCAGTGGCTAATAATGTTGAGGACTTTTTCATGTGCTTATTTGTCATTCACATACCTTCATCTATGAAGTATCTATTCAAGTCTTTATATAATTTGATTTTTTAAATTAATTATTATTGTCTATTTTATTATTTTTATTATTGAGTTGTAGGAGTTCCTTATATATTCTGGGTACAAGTCCTTTGTCAGATTTGTGTGTTAGGAACATTTTCTCTCAGTCTGTAGTTTGCCCATTTTCTTCATGATGGCTTTGGATAGGTAAAACTTAAAAATAATAAGTCCAATTTATACTTTTTTCTTTCTGTTTTCTCTTTTCCTGTCCCAAGACTTAAAAATATAGTTGTAGATTATTTTTAAGGTGTCCTTTTTATTTATTTAAAATTTGTTTTCATTTAGAAATAAAATTAAATGTGGGTGTTTTTCAGATCACCCCTTTTCCTACTTCATTGCAGGTGCATCTTCATAAAAGTTCATAAAATGCTGGATGCTTAGCATGGCAAAGAGACCTTGATACTATCTTTTACAAACTCCTTCCTAACAGTAGATTTCTTTCTTAAAAATATGTCTGATAATTATTCTACATCTGCATTCTTCCAGAAATTGAAAACTACCAGAAGTGAGAGGTGAAGCAAAATGTAAAATAATCACTTATTGAAATTGATGCCCTCTTTTAATATTTGCTCATTAGAATTTTATACAATATCAATTTTATTGAAATTCAGTACTATTCTGCCATAAGTTTTGTGAACCAAAGTTACAGTCTATTGGCCAGTACTTATGCAGCTTCAGCATTATAGTTTGTGTTGGCATATAGCGTAGGTTTAGTCGTATCACGATCTAGGAAGTAACAACGTGGTAAGTGCAATAAAGGAACGTGTGGCATGTCTGGGAGGATAACTTATCCTTCCTGAGTATGCCAGAGAATATTTTGTACTGAAGATGTGCTTGAGCTGGGCTTAAAATGGGTAGGAATCTCCACAAAGAGTTGGAGGGTAGAGGCATGGTGTGGTAGGGAACTAGCAGTAGTGACTAATCAGTAGTGACTAATTTCATTTTGAGTCTGAAACACAGCAGTGGGAGATGAGACTGAAGAGATTGGCAGTGCCCAGACTATGAAGACTTTTGCACCTTGTTCTGTGGGTTTTCTGCAAAGAATGGAATGAATGGGCTTGTATACTGGCAGCATCAAGACCAGTTAGGAGGCTTCGACAGAAACTTAATAGTTCTCAAATTCTCAAATAGTTATGCTTCAGATTGTCATTCCTTTTGGATCAGAATCTCCTGGGCAGAGACTGGCCCTTTGCATCTCCCTTCTCCCCTCTCAGGCTCTGTAGGTGATTCTGAAACACACTAGAGTTTAGAAACTACTGGTGAATGATGAGGAGGTATGAACTAAGGCAGTGAGGAAGAAAGAAGCGCCTTGATTAGAGAGATATTAGCAACCAGAATGGTGAGTATTCTTGGTGACCACCTGTACATAAGGAACGAGGAAGTAGGTTTCTGGCTTGAGCTATTTCAAAAAGTGTCCTTCCTGCCGATTACCTACATGACAACATTAGACTACCTGTGAGAGAGAAGAAAGGAAGTTTAGTCTTAGATATAGGATCAACTTTCTATCAAGAAATGCCCATTTCTATCATCTAGGAGCAACATTAACTCTGGGAAAATATGGTTCTGTCAATACAAATATTGAAAATAATTATAAAGTACTTTTATTGTATAATCTTATTCTTTTCAAAGGACATATTCAGCTCTCATTTGTTCAGCACTGAGATTTGTTGCTTGCCTGGATCTATTATTATCATCATACAGATGATAAAACTGAAGCTCAGAGAGGCTAATTGATTTCCCTAAGGGCATCTTAGTCTGGAACCAGGTGGAGCCAAGATTCAAAACCCCTGATGTTGCCAAGTCCAGTTTTCTTCCCATTATTACATAGCCGCTTTTAATAATGTGGATAAGCCGGGATTTTTAAAAAATTAATTTTTATCTATAATGAACTTGAAATCCAGAGAAAAATCTAGGATCTTAAGCTGATAAAGATTAGAGCAGGGGCCAGTACCCAGGTTCTTACTTGCTGGTTCTAGCTCTTTTCGCCATTTCTTCCTATTTTCCAGATGTTTGCAGAAGATGAGATTATTTTCCGTCAGTCTTGCATTCAGTTGGACGTCTTCCCCCTCAAATAGAAAGATTTTAAAGAATTGTAAATATTGCTTTGAAGGCAAGGATTGTAAATATTGCTTTGAAGGAAAGGAATATTGTTTGAAAAGCAAAACTGGCCCTCAAGTCTCAGTCACTTTAGAATGGTGTTTGACAGCACATTTTAGCCTGTGAATGATTTTTTTTTTTTTAAATTAGGAACCTGCGTTTGATGATGAAAGAAATATGGAAGTAACTCCAGGAGAAAAGGTACTTAGGAATGCCAAAGAGCAACGGGACCAACAAAATCGGCTGAGAGAGATAGATGAAAAGCTGAGAAAGATGAAGGAAGATGTGGTAAGTCTTATTTATTTAAAATTTAATTGTAATCAACAATTGTACCAAAAAAGGTTTCAGTCTCCTTTGATTATATTATGACTGTTTGACTGTTTTTATGTGTTAAATCAGCCATGTGAATTGGTCAGTAAGAATTTGAATAAAAGCTCAAAATATGATTCATAGGACTTTAATATTATTTTTAATTTAAGTAATTTATATAGCATAAAACTTTTTATATAACATAAAAAGTATTTAACATGAAAAACAGATTATAACTTCAGACAGTATGTAAAATACTATCTGCAGTCAGAATAATAATTCAAAATCTTAATATTCTGTGTTTGACTGTGATACATATATTCTTTTTTGGGGGAAAATTTTGGTAGCTCTCCATAAAATTATCCTTATGTGTTGAATTTGTAGCTTAAACACTCCCACTTTTTGTTCATAAGTAATACTATATTACTAGTCATTCATTAATTTTAATACATTCTAGATCCTTCTTGCGCCTACTTCATGTTTTTCTTGCTCAACATTTAAAGACATACTGATGAGAGGAAAGCTCTTCAATCAACTAAATTGTGAGCTGGTTGATATTCTGAACCCACTAGAAGTGCTCTGTAGCATTATGATTTTCCAGCTACCCATAGCATGTTTTCAGCAGGATACCTGGATTCTACCTAAAATTAAACCCAACAGGGCTTAGGTTGTGTCTACCTACATCCTCTCTTCCAGGGCTTATCTTGCTATGGTTACCAGTAGTAACTACTTTTTGTCTTCCACTGTATTCTGTCATTTTGGGTGATCTTCAAACCTCATTACATTTAACTAATATGACTAATTTGTTACCATATCCTGTCAGAGTTCCTTATGACTCAAATCATCTTCTTCTTCTTCTTTTGTTTCTACCTTTATTACCCTTCTCTCAGCATTGTCACCTTATGCCTCAAAAACCCTGGTCTTTGTGGGATTTCTTGCTTCCAATCACTGTCTTCTCTTATTTTTCCATTTTATATGATGCTCCATGGGGTAAACATCAGATGAGTGATTTTCAGATAAGATCCCCTCAGATCCCCTGAGAGCAAGCCATATTTGTGACGGATTCTTCACACCTTGTGATTTAGTCCAGTTGAGCTGCTCTTACTGGTTGCCTGCCAAGGACAGTAGCACTGACTGAGAGCCAGTGGAAAGGCAGGCAGCAGATCTAAAGGGAATAAGTACAGAATGCTTCTCTCTCCATCTTGTTTTTGTTTGCTTTTCATGAGAAATTTCATGGGAGTTATATTTCAGAAAGACCTCTATTTCTATTGAATTTCCCCCTTGTGTCTATTGATAAGATGAAGAAATAGGAATGGTAAGGAAGTGTAAAGGCCAGCTATTGTGTTGGTGGTGATGATGCAATGTAAACTTGATGTGATAAATAGAATGTTTGAGGTTTGATTGATTTTGAAAACTGTTGGCACGTCCTCTTACCCCACATCTACCAATCCAAGACAGGCAAAGTCTGTCATTCTCCATAATTTATTCTCCTGATTTCTGATGGCTATAGCTTAGATGTTTGTGTCCCCTCAAAATTCATGTTGAAATCCTAATCCCCAAGGTGATGGCATTAGGTGGTGATTAGGTTATGAAGGTGGAACCCTTGTACGTGGGGTTAGTGCCTCATAAAATAAGCCTAAGGGAACTCTTGCCGCACATGAGGGCATAGTGAGAAGGCACTGTCTATGAACCGGAAAATGGGTCCCTAACAGATATCAAATCTGAACTTGGTTTGGTTGATCTTGGTTTTCCCGGCTTGTAGAACTGCAAGAAATAAATATCTGTTGTTTATAAGCCACCCAGGATATGGTATTTTGTTATAATAGCCTGAACAGACTAAGACACTGATCATTTATCTTTTGCCTTGAACATGTATCTATACATTTCTACCATGTCTCTATCATTATTTAATTTTTGGCTCAAAACATGGATCCTTTAAAACATCTTGTTTTGTCATTCCAGTGCCTTATGAGGTTTGGGTACACTTAAGAGGATATGATAAATATCAAGAGTTGGTTGTTATTTAAGTGGAAAAGAATAATGTATAAGCAGAGAAGAGCATTTGTTCAATACCAACTATGAGTCAGGCACTGTTCCAAGTATTTTACACACACTAAATTATCTAATCTTCACAACCACTTTGAGGTAAATACTACAATCCTCATTTTATAGATGAAGAAATAGAGAGAAAGAGAGGTTGAATAACTTCCTCAAGGTTATATAACTAGTAAGAAGAGGTGATAGGATCCAAATGGTTGGCTTTTAACAGTTATGCTGTACTGCCTTTCTGGTACTTATTTGCATTTCTTTTTATGGTTAATATTGATTTTTGTTAATTACAATACAACAGATATGTCATAACTGCTATTATTCATGAGCAAAATATTTGAGATCCCTCATGTAAATTTAAAATTTACAGTTTTGTATTTTACAGTCAACACTTTCAGAGACAGTTATCTGAACAATAAAGGCATGTGAATGTTGATCTGTATTGTCTTATGTTTTAATTGCTTAGTGGACTCATATTGTGTACCATGTGACCTGTTGAAGGACTATACTGTATTTATTTCAAACTCACTCTACCTCATAGATGTCAAGGTGCTATTTAGATTGGGAATCCAAGACCTGAGACCTTGTTTCAGTTTTACTAATAGCTTGCTCTATGGCCCTGAGTAAATCACTTAGTCTCTTAGGGACTTTGTTTCATTGTTTTAGAATCAAGGGACTAGTCTAGATGACTTCTGTTCTTTTGCCTGTGATTCTTGGCATACTTGCTTTTGATGAGAAGTGATATTATTCAGATATTACCTAAGAATTAGTTGGTGTGTTTCCTAAATATTTGGTATCAATTGGCTTAAATCTGCTATTGAAAGTACTTTTTCATGAAAACTACAAAACACTGCTCAAAAAAATCAAAGATGACACAAACAAATGGAAAAATATTCTATGGTCATGGACTGGAAGAATCAACATTATTAAGATGTCCATCCTACCTAAGGCAATCTACAGGTTTAAAGCAATACCCATTAAATTACCTGCAGCATTCTTCTCAGACCTGGAAACGACAATACAGAAATTCATATGGAAACATAAACGACCACGAATCACCAAAACAATCAGCAAAAAACAAAAAACAAAGAAGGAGGTATCACACTTCCAGACTTTAAACTTTATTATAAAGCAACAATAATCAAAACAGCCTGGTACTGGTACAAGACCAGGCATATAGACCAATGGAACAGGATAGACATTCCAGAAGCAAAACCTCAATTTCTCAACCAACTCATCTTTGACAAAGTCTCCACCACTGACCCACTGGGGAGAAGAGAACCTATTTAGTAAATGGTGCTGGGAAGACTGGCTGACCACATGCAGAAGATTAAAACAAGACCCCTACCTATCACCATATACAAAAATCAACTCTAAATGAATCAAAGAACTTTAAAAAACATAGGAGACACCCTTACGGAAATTGGAACTGGCAACCAATTCCTGGTCAAAACCCCAAGTGCCCATGCCATAAGATATAAGATAGACAAGTGGAACCTCATCAAACTGACAAGCTTCTGCAAAGCCAATGAAACCATCAAGAGATCAGGGAGACAGCCCACAGATTGGGAAAAAATATTTGCCAACTGTGGGTCTGACAAAGTCCTAACATCTAGGAGCTACAAGGAATTCAAACATGCCGAAAAGAAAAAACAAACTGCCCCATTACAAAGTGGGCAAAAGATATGAATAGACACTTCTCAAAAAAAGACATACAAACAGCCAACAGACACATGAAAAATGCTCAGCCTCACTAGTCATCAAAGAAATGCAAATTAAAACCACACTGAGATACCACCTAATTCCAGTCAGAATGGCCACCATCAATAACTCAAAAAACAACAGATGCTGGAAAGATGCAGCAAAAGGAACACTTCTATACTTCTACACCACTGTTGGTGGAAGTGTAAACTAGTACAGCCTCTGGGGAAAACAGTATGGCGTTTCCTAAAAGATCTGAAAATTGATCTTTCATATGACCCCGCAATCCTCCTACTAGTAATATATTCAGAGAAACTCAAATCACTCTATGAAAAAGATACCTGCACATATATTGCAGCATTTATTGCAGCATTGTTCATAATTGCAAGAATGTGGAACCAGCTGTGCTACCCATTGAAAGAGGACTGGATAAAAAACATGTGGTACATATACACGATGGAATATTATGCAGCCATAAAGAAGGACAAAATCATGAACTTCACAGCAGCCTGGATGGTCTTAAAGTCTATGATAATGAGTGATCAATCACAGAAACAAAGAACTGAGTATCACATGTTCTCACTCATAAACGGACCTTGAACAATTATTGTCATACTATAAGAAAAGGATTGGCAGTAACAGGAAACTGCTAGGGGTGGGGGTTGGAGGGATTGACTGTAGTGGGAATCTGCTAAGGGTGAGGAAACAGACCTCATCAACAAGGGTACCTGCATAATGAACATTTGCTTACCTAACCCTGAATTGTACCCCACATCTTTAAAATGAAAAATTAAAATAAAGGAAGTTACTTTTTCTCACTCAAAGTGGATCTTGAACAAATATCATATTATAAGAAAAGAATTTGCAGTAGTGGGAAACTGCCAGAGGAGGGGAGTGTGGGATTGGCAGTCGTGGGAAACTCCCAAGGGAGGGGGGACATACCTCATCAACAAGGGTACCTGCATAATGAACATTTGTATACCTAACCCTGAATCGTACCCGACTCTTTAAAATAAAAAACTTCTTTAAAAAAAGAAGTTACTTTTGAGAGTTTAGTAACACTTTTTAAGAAAATGTGAGATTGTCTTTTATGTCTAAAAATTAGTCTACTGCCTACCAATCAGAGGAGTATGGTTTCTGAATGATATCTTCTGGAAGTGGCTAATTTTGCAGTTTTGTCTTATTCTCCCTCCTGCAATTGAATACCCTTTCAGGATCCTGGGGTAAAGGAGGTAATCTGTGGCCATTGAATTGGTGATCTAAGGATAACAATCAATATCTAGTCTTAGGGATGGAAGGGGAAAGAGTGAGCCAAAGGTCAATATAGAAACCCTGGGTGAGCTCCTGGAGGCCCCTGGATCCCAGGATTGATTTGTCAGTAAAGGCTGGAAAAGTGACTTAATTCCATGTTCCGGATGGTAGGCCAAGACTGGTGATGCACATTTACCTTGATTGAGGCAGTGGCATTTGATTTAGTCTGTAGCTGGTGGTAGTATTGTTGGTATCAGTGGATTTAGCTATTTGGAACTAAAGAAAGTAGACACAGTAAAAAGTGGTTGAAGTTCACAAATTTAATCTAAAATTCAGGGGCATAGAGGGCATAGAGGGATCCTGAAAAGCAGCTCTATGAGTAGAAGGAGGATGAAGCATGTGTGAAACGTATCTCTAGGATTTGCACAATATGCGTTGACAGTGTAAGATAGGTGCTCTGGGACACATTAAGGGAAAGGTTAGCAAAATAAATCATATTTGGGTATTAGAGTGACCAAGAGGAGGAAGAGATTTAAAACCAGGCCGTTTGAAGGATTGCTGATGGGACTGTATGTATTTTTTAGCTCAGTGATGTGTGTGTGTGTGTGGGGGGGAGAGGATAGAAAAATCACCCATGATAACTTTTCAAATAGATTTAAAGGCCTATCAATCGCAGTATTAATTTTAGTCTTTATAGTGTAGGGGGAAAAGCATGGTGATTGGGAAGCCACAAAGACAGATTTCTGGTAAATACTGAAGAAGAAAGTTAAAATTATCTCACAGAATGATCTGTCTGGGGCAAAGGATTCAAGTTAGGCTGGAGTGACACTGGTTGGCTAGATATAAAGAGTGCTAAAGAATCACCAGAGTGCCTGGATGGTTTAGGTGTGTTTCTCAGACACAGCAAGGCAGTTTGTGAATGGTGACTGTGTGGAGGTGCTGTGCTTTGAGCTCTTTTTCACATGTCAGGGAGGTTTGTGCCAAACCACCCACCTCTTGTCTGTTTGATTCCATGGGTTTAGCAGCTTGGGCTTTAGCCAGGGATAAGAGTTCCTCTGCCAGGCTCACTACCTGTATGGAGATAATCCGAGATGATAGAATCCAGAGACAGTGGGAACCAAGGCCCTGACTTGCTGAGGGTGTGAGTCATTCAGGGACTTAGATAATGGTCTTGAGACACTGTGAGCTACCTCAGGAAAGTCTGTTGGGGCAGAGCCTGCTTGCTCCTAGGGTTCTGGATGGAGCCTGGTTTTACCTGGGCCTCGCCAGTTGATGATGCTCTTGCTTGTTTAGGCAGCAATTCCTCAGACACAGAGAGTAATTTCCTAACTGGCTAAGGTGATTGAGAACTCAGAATAGAATTTTGGCTATGGCTTAGCTTCTTTGTGGTCATGGCCATGAGCTTATATGTTGTGAATGGAAACATATCTTTTGTCTTGATAGCTCATACCTGTAAGTTTAGGAGTGAGAATTGCATAGAAGCTCATTATTGTAGGTTCTTTCAGACCAGACTCCCTTACCTAAATTGTAAGAGGTATTTTTTCCAAAAATTTCTCCCAAAAGTGATTTTGAAAACATTATGAGTTTTGGTTGAAAAGAAAAGCACTGTCTCCTGAGAAATTATGTTCCCACTTTGCATATTTTAATTTCAATTAGTAATTGTAGAAAGGACTTATAATTTTTAATGTATCCCTTCAAAATGATGCTTAGTAAATGTTTATAAAGTAATTGGCCTTGTCTGTACTATACAGGTTCTTATTTTTCTCTATCTGAAGAGGAAAGTTGATCACATTTGTATAAATTTAAAATATTTTTCCATTTTGTAGGGCTATTTTATTTAACCATGATTTCTGACTTCAGTATCTTAAGTGGTCACTGCACTTAAAAATCTCACGCAATATTCATACCAATAATTTTAAAACCTTTCCTGTTTTTTTTTTTGAAAAAAGCCTAGCAAACTCTTTTATGGGGCAGTGGACAAAATTTGAAATGCAGCAATAGAGCTTTCAGACTTAGGATGTTAAAAAAAAGAGAGAGACAATGGCAATATCTGTTTTTATAGATTATTCATGACAAGACAACCCCCATAGACAATCTCTCCAACATTTGCCATATAGTGGTCTCTGCTACCTCAAACTCCTGATTATTCTTACCAGCTCAAAGAGCTGTTTGCTATTGTTTTGGGTGCTCTACAGACTTCTCTGCCCATCCAGTTTTCTAATTTCACTCTGCTTTAAATAACTTCCCTGGTCCTATTATGTAAGCTTCTCTACATGGGACAGTAGTTAAGAGCCAGATTACTTGAATCTGAATCTCAATTCTGCAATTAGTAGCTGTGTGACCTTGGGCAGGTCACCTGACCTCTCTGTGCTTCAATTCCCTGATCTGTAGAATAGGAATAATTATAATTACTGCAATACCTATTTTATAAGGCTGTTACAAAGACTAAATTACAATACATAAAATGCTTAGAACAGGACCTGGACATTTTAAGTGCTATATAAACTTTTATTATCGATAACAATTAACAATGTTAGCATTATTAATGTGGCATTTACATAAGCTTGTTTTTAGGATAAGGAGGGGGTAGATATAGCAGAGGGCACAACTGAAGATGGATGGAAAACCTTGAGGAAGAACCAAGATGCCCTTTTCCTGACTCAGGATGAGAGACAGGAAGGATGGACCAAGAGTGGCAGGTTTAGAGATGAAGAGGTAAGGGAGACCATGCTTGAACTTACTCTGTATTTACTTAGTTGGACTTACTCTTGAATTTACTCTGTAAATTAGACATTATGCCCTATGTCAGATTGAGAGGGTAGAATGGGGATTGAGGATTGGTAGCAAAGACCTGGAATAGAGCCTGTGGGGATGAGAAAAAAACAATGGTGAACAATGAAGGTAGCCCAGCTGAGGCTGGAAACCCTGCTGTGACGTGGAGCCAGGTTATGAGGCCAGGAGGCTTCACTGATAGCCCTCAGCCATCTGCCAAAGCTGGAGATGGGGGTGGTGAGCTGAGGCAGGGTGAGGAGAGGTTGGGTGACTGCAGTGGAAGGTCAAAGGGCTACGCACCTGGTAGTAGGTACGCATGAGACCCTAACTGAGAAAAGAGACAAGTGTAAAGTATGTACCTCAGGTGTTAACTGCACCCCTTTGCCTTTTTTGACCCAGCTTCATAACTTATTGTACATACAACAGAGTGAAATACCATAGGGCTATCAAAATAATGAAGTAGGTCAATATATCTTGAAAAGATATCTATGGAAGAATGGAAAGAAAAAAGAGCTTATGGCAGAAGATGATGATTAGTGTGATTCCTTTATAAAAAGAGTCACAGAAAAGTCCTGGAACCATATGCACGTACCAAGTGCTTCACTTGATGACTTTTAGTGAAGGTGGGGATGGATGCGGAGGTGAAGAAAGGAAATTCGCTTATAATAATACACTCTGTTGAAAGAGAAAGTGTGTTGGATTATGGGTGATTTTTACACTTTTTGGGGGGGTGCTTCTCTCTATATCCCACACTCTCTGTAATATACATCTCTTGCGTTTGTAAGTAGAAAAAAATTAATGTTTAAAAATGTGGAAAGCACTGATGTATATACAAGTTCACTACTTACTGTTTCTCAGTAAGTGGTCTTTCTACATTTAGAAAAACAGAATGAGTCATCACAAGGAATAATGTTCAGCCTTATCAGCCATTGAAATTCATATTTAAAAAACCTTTAAGCACTATATGCACCTATCAGACCAGCAAACATAGCAACAAATGTGATAAATTTTTTTTATATGTCAATGAGAGTGGTGCAATAATAGGGACAGCAATATTGGAACATTATTGGCAGCTTTTTAAATTGCTTTTTTTTTCCCCCTTAGAAAACAATTGATCAATAAATAGAACAACAGTTTTACCATTATTTATATTTTTGACCTGTATAATTCCACTTTTAGGAATATTTTCAAAGTAATAATATCCAAAGAAAATCAAACAAAACAGGAAACAACTTTAAATGCTCTCAAATGCCAAAGTGACTTATACAATATTAACCATTTGTTTACATGGTACATGGACTTTGTTGGTATAGGATTTGTAATTGGAAATGCTTGATACACAACATAAAAAACAAAAATTTAAAGTAGATGTTATCAGCTATCACTATGTAATATACATATCTACTATGTAATGTACATATCTACATATCTACATTAGGATGTTAGTGTATATACACTTACAACAATTTGAAGATGTGTGAGCTAAGAAGTAGAGTATGTGGTAGTAGCTTAGCTTTATTAGATTCTTTTTTACTTCCTATTTAATTCCCTTTATTCCTAAAGACAGGGATTCATTACTGAGGGAATTTTATGATTTCATTGTTTTATTTAGGGATGTTTAACCCATTAATGTAAAGATGGACTTTTTGAATAATATAAATAACTGTTAACAATCATTTATGTCTTGTATAATTTTTTGAGGTGAGTGTTCCATCGTGATAATAAGTTTTGTTTTT
The DNA here is from genome assembly GCF_000164805.1 of Carlito syrichta. Lineage (NCBI taxonomy): Eukaryota > Metazoa > Chordata > Mammalia > Primates > Tarsiidae > Carlito > Carlito syrichta. The sequence continues at coordinate 166,788 of NW_007232491.1, forward strand.
TTCTTTTAAATAAAAAAACATTTAAACTTCTGGGATTCAGTAAAAGTGCCTTTAATGAAGTTGCATAATAATTCCACCTTTCACAACTCAAAATAATTCAATTTCAGTTTTTGCATTTTAAAGAAAGACTCATCAGTCTGATTTTATCTCATTGATCCCCTTAATGATAAAATATTCTCAAAGATGTTTTGTTAGTATTGTTAGGAAAAGCTTTCCTGGTTCCAGTCACTCACATGCATTGACTATACTTTTTAGGTCTTTATTGTGTCTCTTTTTGATTCTCAGCTTGAACTTCATTCATTTTTTCTTTATCATTTGAAGTCTCTGCTATTTCTATCCACATTCTTTCTCTTTTCAGTTTCCTGGAAACCACTGAGCCTGGCCTTGTTTGGCGAACTGCTTTGTCATTATTGCATCAAAATGTTTAGCACTCTAAGCCCTGTTGCTGAGCACTGAGAATAAGAATGTGGCTCACAAAGGATGATAAATCCTTGCATTCTGATTCTGATTTCGACATGCTCTTGTCATTTAACCTGGTTGAAGAATATGTGAACCCAGTCAGAAAACTGGAGGATTTCTTCTGTGAATGGACGAGGCTCTACCTTCGTGGTTAAACATACTATAGCTGCAGAATTCTAGAGTGTGAGAGCCGAAGGGGCTAAGAAGTACGTGGGCCAGTTCCATCGATTAGAAACTAAAGTCTTGATCAGGTAAATCATTTAAAAGACTATCATCAGAAGCCCAGTACTTTTGACACCTCAATATGTGAATATTTCAATAAATCCAACTTTTCTGTCACATCGTGTAGTTCAGCCAATTTTGAGCTAAGATGTGTGGTCACCCAAAAATGTGGGCTTCATTCTAAAACCTATAAGCTGTTACCAACCAGATATACAACTTTTCCAAATTCAACAGAACTCCAAACAAACTTGACATACTTGTGGTTAAACTGGAAGATCAACTAGTGTGCTTTGGTTTTCATAAATCCACTAAAGTCTGAATGGAAAACTAGTTATATTCTCCCTTTAGTGTCATTGTTTAGAATTGTAGAAATTATTTTGTTTTTGTCATTTGCAACAGCCTTTAGAAGGATGGATAAAATTAAAACACTGTCGCATAAAATTGGTATTTTTATGTAGTGTACAAGTTTTGTTTGTCCTTCTGTTGGTGATGACGGGTATATGTAATAATGATGTAAAATATTTGGTTGTGAAATTTTCAGAGTAGGATTTGCACATTAACAGATACACTTTTAAAAATTTGTCCTCTTAATCATAGGCACATTTTGAAGCAAGTAAGTAGAACATATTTTCAGAAGCACTTATATGTTTCTACATTATTTGATATGGAAATATCAACAAAACTTCTTCTGATGAAATATTATCATTTGATGACTGAGAAACAGCATGTAGCATAGTTACATTGTTTACAGGTATATTGTTGGTGTTTATGAATTATCCTGGAATGAATAAATGATCCAATAGTCCTTTAAAAGTTATTGGTTATATATAATATTTCAATATAATTTAGGATAAATTGAAGCTATAATTAGCTGAAATGCTTTGGGGCAAAAACATTAATGGTAACTGGATGTTTTTTCATTACCTTATTTTGTTTCAACTATCCTTTTTAATCCATTAAAAATATATTGGTAGATTTCAGTTTCAAATTCCTTTCAGAACAAGAGGGGTTATAAATATACTTTGTATTCTACCTATACCATAAGAACATTTAAAAAAATTGTGAGGGATATTTGCTTCTGGATTATGATTCTTCACATTTATTATGGTAATACAGACTTGATGTTGTCATGGAAGCTGTAGCTATTGTGTTGTTTCTGAATGTCAGTGTGCCATATTGTGAAAGATATCTCTCTTTTTTTTTTTTTTGAGTTGGAGTCTCACTCTGTCGCCCAGACTGGAGTGCAGTGGCCGCTCCCGGCCACCGCAGCCTCGACCTGCTGGGCTCTGGCGATCCTTCCGCCTCAGCCTTCCAAGTAGCCGGAATTACAGGCATGCACTACCACGCCTGGCTATTTTTTTTTTTTTTTTTTAATTTTATTATAGAGATGAGGTCTCGCCTGCCCAGCGGCTCTCAAACCCGCGGGCTCAGGCAATCCACTCACCTCAGCCTCCCAAAGGCGCGGGATTACAGGCTGAGCCACTGAGCCCGGCTTGAAAGATATCTTAAAAATGAAAATTAGGAAGACAACTTTGCTTTAAAAAATTGTGTGTTTTTTCTTAAAGCTTTATTGTTGAACACAGGCTCCAGAAATAGGTAATAAGGCTAGCTAGATCTTACCCTAACTCACCCTTTGCTTTCTGCATTGGTTTTCAAAGTGCATTGGTAGAAGACATGTGCCATAGGTGTGGTTATGTGGAACAAATACATGTAATGCTTCAAGAAATGAGCAACTAGTATAATCAAGTTTAATTATATAGACTAAGTATTATAAAATTATAATATGCAACACACACACAAAATACATTTAACCAGCCTAGCATTCATTGGAGTAAAAGTTGAATGCATGCATAGTTAAAAATTATGCCAATTTTAGAGGTTAAAATTAAGCCTATTGTTTGGATGTTAATGTGGGGTAGAACATCCCACTCACCCCTGTACTAATCTCTGGATGGGAGAATTCTGGTTCTAGCTGTATGGCAGATTAGATGTTTAGAGAAACTCTGCTTAGCAGAACAAGCCTATACATGCTGGATAAAATGTAGTTTTTAAAAAGTGGTTTCTAAAGCATGACTGAGCTGGCAGAAAAGTAAGGAATTCTTGGAGGATAAAAATGGCAAGACAATGTGAATCAGGAGTGATAAATGACCATTGGAACCAGTGTTTGTCTTCATAGTATCTGTTGATCTCTAAAGGCCTAATGTGTGAGTTTTAACCAACCATTTCAAGGGGGCTCTGGAAACAGAACCCAAGACAGAGTAGGAAATCAAATCAGAACTCCCACATAGAGTTGGCACACCAAATGATTAACACCTCAATGGAAGAATTAGAAAAAACCTCCTCTGGAGAGGGAATGGTGGGGGTATATATATATATATATATCTGTCTCTGTTTTGGTTGTGGGTAGACTAGAAAATAAAGTCTCTCATGAAAATTTCTAACTATGAGCCTCCATGAAGGTAGGTTTTGTGTTTGAGTTCACATTACTTGTGGGTCAAGTTGGTTCCTGGAGAAGGAAAGGGAAATCTTTTTGGAAGAACAAAATTTAAATCTAGACCTTAATGAATTCTCACAAATAAAATTTGAGGACCATGAAGCCACAGTAAGGAACTGCATCCACACTCAATGAATGAGGAAATAAGCCACCATGAGCAAGAATTAATAGAAAAAACACTGTAGAATCAGTTCCACATAGATAGCAGAGTTTGGAATGGTCTATTTCAGAATGTAAAATAAGTCTGTTTAATATATTTAAATATATTTAAATGGAGCTTTTGAGAGTTTGACAGAGGACATTTTGAAGTGGAACCAGATAGAAGTCATAGAAATGAGAATATTATGTTACATGGAGAATTTGGAGTCGGACCTTCCTTGATCCCATGTGCAGGATCCTAACACATCTCTTTTCTCTTCATCTTTCTACAGCTTTTTTAGAGCTTTGCATTACCCTTCTAGTGAGAACAACATCAATTTTTAAACCAGTCAGAGAAAAGTTGTTACACAGCTTTTTAAGAACAGCATATCAGCCTCTGAGCCCTAGGGTAGAAGAGAGAAAAAGAGGTATAATCACACGCAACCTACATTTGCAAGAATACATTACTGTTATTTTTTTTGCCAGTAAGATGGATTTTTTTTTCTGTTTTTCTGCCTTTCTTACTGCCCTTCTTAGCTTCAACTCTTTGTTCCTTAGAGTGTTAGCTCTTATTGGCTAAACTTTTAGCATTGAACAGTTTCTTAATTGGAACACACACTATATTTACCAAATAAGTATGCCCTTCGATACATTTAAAGTTTTTTAATAGACTTTAGTTTATTAAAAGCATTAGATTTACAGAAAAATTGTGCAGGAAGTACAGAGTTCTCATATACCCCCTATTATTAACATCTTGCACTGATGTAGTATATTTATTATAATTGATGAGCCAATACTGATACATTATAAGAGTTTACAATAGCCTTACTCTGTGTTATACAGTCCTATGGATTTTAACAAATGCATTCTGTCATTTGTCTATCATTATAGTATTATATAGAATAGTTTCCCTGTCATAAAAGTCCTGTGTTCTACCTATTCATTACTTCCCCTATCCCTCTAAACCCCTGGCAACCATTGATCTTTTTATTCTGTATGGTTCTTTTCTACAATATCATTTAATTGGAATCATATGAAGCCTTTAAAAAACTAACAGACTTTCTAAAAAAGTGGTTTTGGGTTTATAGAAAGAAAAGAGCAAAGAGTGCAGACAGTTCTCATATCCTCTCTTACCACTACCTTCAATTTCTCGTATTATTAATGTCTTGCAACTTGGAGTACATTTGTTACAATTGATGAACCAATATGGACACATTATTATTAACTAAAGTTATATTAGGGTTCACTCTTTGTGTTAAACATTCTCTGAGTTTTGACAAATGTATAATGACATTTCCCCACCTTTACTGTATTATACCAAATAATCGTTTGACTGCCTAAAGATCCCTGTTCTCCACCTGTTCATTCCTCCCTCCCCATGAACACTTGGCAACCACTAATTTTTTTTTTTTTACTGTCTCTTTCTGCCCTTTCCAGAATGTTATATATTTGTAATCATACAGTAGAATTTTCAGATTGGCTTTTTTCACTTAGCAATATATATTTTAAGATTCATTCTTGTCTTTTCATGACTTGATAGCTCATTTCTTTTTATTACTGAAAAATAGTCCATTGTATGAATGTACCAGATTTGAAGCACATCTTGGTTGCCTCCAAGTTTTGGCAATTATGAATAAAGATGTTATGGATATTTGTGTGCAGGTATTTGTGTGAACGTAAGTTTTCAATTTATTTGGATAAATATCTAGGATTGTGATTGTAGAATCCTATTGTAAGCCTATGTTTACCTTTGTAGAAAATTGCTAAACTGTTTTCCAAAGTGGCTGGTACCACTTTGCATTCTCACCAGCAATGGAAGGTCAAATTCTAGTTCTTTCAGAAATCGCCACACTGTCTTCCAAAGAGGTTGCACTGGTTTGCATTCCCACCAGCAGTGTAGAAGTGTTCCTTTTTCTCTGCATCCTCGCCAGCATCTGTTGTTGTTTGTTTTATTAATGATGGCCATTCTTACTGGGGTTAGGTGGTATCTCAATGTGGTTTTGATTTGCATTTCTCTGATGATGAGTGAGGCTGAGAACTTTTTCATGTGTCTGTTGGCTGCCCGTATATCTTCTTTTGAGAAGTGTCTATTCATGTCTTTTGCCCACTTTTTAAAAAGGGCTGTTTGTTTTTTTTCCTTTCGGCGCATTTGAGTTCCTTGAAGATCCTAGATGTTAGGACTTTGTCAGATGTACAGTTGGCAAATATTTTTTCTCATTCTGTAGGCTGTCTCCCTGCTGTCTCTCTTTTTTTTTTATTTTTTTTATTATAAAAATGTGGGGTACAATTTAAGGTTAGGTATACAAACATTGATTATGCAGGTACCCTTGTTGATGAGTTAGGCCGCTCCCTCCCCTAGCCGTTTCCCTCAACTGCCAATCCTACCCTACCCCCCGACAGTTTCCCATTACTGCCAAACGCTTTCTTATGGTATTATTATTGTTCAAGGTCCACAAATGAATGAGAATATATGGTACTCTGTTCTTTGCTTCTGTGATAGAGGAACACTGAGTACAATGGACTCCAAATCCATCCCTGCTCTCTTGATGGTTTCTTTTGCTTTGCAGAAGCTTGTTAGTTTGATATGTTCCCATTTTGTTTACTTTCTTATTGTTGAGCTTTAAGAGTTCTTGTATATTTTGGATACAAACTGTTTACCAGATGTGGGTTTTGCAAATGTTTTCTCCCACACCTTGGCTTGTTTTTTCAGTCTCTCAATGCCTGATAGATACATTTTTCACTGCTTTCAAGGATTTTATATATTTTTTCTTATTACAACTACAAAATTTTAAAACAATATGAAATATCAGAGTTCAGAAAGTTACTTGAATCATATGTAATTGCTCTTTTCATGGGTCAAAAAATACTAAAGTACTGGTAATTTTGTATGGTTCAATCTAATAGAAAACAAAGCTCTTTCTCCACAGCTCTGTGCATGTGTGTTACCCATCAGTAACATACTATTATTTTTTGTTTGAAATTATTCTCAGGAGAAATTAAGCTTATATTGAAATCAATAGCAGATGTAGATATTATAATCACACAGCCTCTATTTTCAAGGAGCTCTGCTTTCAACTGCTTTTATCACCAACCATTGAAATGTCTGAGTTATTCTATGACCTCTTGCCACTTACAGCTACATTTCAAATGGGAACCCACCTGGAATAGCACAAAAATTCCGTGTTCTAATTTTTTGGTTCAGAAAGTTGATTAATCCTTTGCAGATGCTCAAAAATCTTCTGCTGCTGAATTTATGTGGGAACCTATGGGCTGCACAGTGGAATAGTAGAAGCCTTGTATAGACTCTAGTGGACAATCTTTTGCCCAAGGACATTCCTTCAGATATTTGTATAGTTTTCTTTGAATCTCAAAATGAAAAACAGTAGGCTGATTCTTATTTTGAGAGTTACAATTCATGACCAGATTTTTAAAAACATTGTGGCCAGTGATGTTGCAATATTACTTTTAATTTTTCCATCAAATAGAAAAAGCAAATCTAGATTTAATTCAGTGCAAGAAAGTTTCTGTGTACTTGCTCTTTATAAAATTCTGCTGAAATTATAGAGTAAAAGCTTTGCATCTAGTGGCAGAGGCTGGGACTAGTCAACAAGTATCATATAATAAGGCAGAATAAAAACAAATGATGTGACAGAAGAGCAAAGAAAGTGTTATGTTTGTTCAAAACAGAGAACAATTATAGTAGAGGGATCTGGAGAGACTTTGTGGAAAATGTGAAATCTGAGTTAAGCCTTTAGGAATGAGTAGAGTTTCACTGGTGCAGATGGGGGTGGGCGTTATGGAAAGAAGACACTTCGTGGAGAAGGGCCAGATTTGGGAAAGCTTGGGCCATTTTAGGGAACAGAAAGATCAGTAGCATTTATGGATTAATCATTTAACAATTTGACTTTCTACCAGTGACACAGATACGTGAAATTTTAGAAACTTGGATTTTGCTGAAGCAAGACTTTGCATCAGGGCCTGACTTTCTGCAGGGCCTGATTTGGGAGTGAGTCATGTAGTAAGTGAGCGAGGGCTCCTAGCTGAGGCCCTGGCATCCATACCCAGTGCAGCTCTTCCACTTGTAACCAGGCATGGCTTGGGCCTTAACCCACTGGGTTATTAAAAGCTATTTTTCAAAAAAAAATTGTCAAGTGGTAGTGATTGAAAAGCAAAGAGGGCAAAGACAGTGGTTCTTACTTATAACAACAACAATGCTTCCGTAAGTTTGAGTAGAATACTGCATTTGGTTTGGATCAGATTGGTGACGTGAGTTTGGAATTTTGCAAATGACTTAGGAAAAAATTCTTTCTAATATTGAGGGTCTGCTTTTGTCCACTTTGGGATGGAAGGAAATAGGGGGAAATAAAATTATAAAAGTAGAATAGACCATATTGACTGTGACTGACCAATAAAGTTTTCTGAGCAGCTGTTTGATGTGAACCAAACTTTTAGAAAAGTTATTATTGGCTGGTTGATTATACTTAATTATACTAATTAGACTTTATTACCAGCGAAGATACATGCTGAAAGTTACTGTAAGAACTAGTCAAACAAATAGAAGTTCAGTAAAATAAAATGACTAACATAATAGACATTATATTCTCAAAGATTTCATTCTTCCACCTTTATGTTCAACATTAAGATCGTGGATTTTGTTGAGTCTTTCTGTGATCTCCTTCTCTTTAGGTGTTTATTCCTATCTGTCTAACAGAATTGCAATAATATTTATTGTAAAAATATAGGTATGGTAGAGATTACCAGTTGCTCACCCCAAATCCATTTACTGTTCTTCCTTTCTGATAAAACTCTGGGAAACCACAAGTCTAGCTAAAAATACTCTCTCCTGGACTCCCTTGTAACTAGGGTGGCCAGGGGAACCAGTTCTGGCCAATGGGATAAAAGTAGAAGCCTCCTGATAAAAAGAAACAGCTGAAACAACTAATATATGCCCTTTGCCCTTTATCTTTTTGCTGCTTGGTTGGAACATAGAAATACTACCCGAACCTGCAGGTGGCATCTTGAGATGACAGGATTAAAGCGGAAAGATAGAGGAGGCTGGGGCAGTGACGCTATCATGAAACCACTGTGTCACTTCATGTCTGTTTACCACTTAAGTTGGAAAAAAACAAAAAACAAACCTTGGTTATGCCAGGCAGTTTGTTGAGTTTCTTTTATAGAAGTAACTGATACAGTAGCTCACTTCCTGGCAGGTGTAAAATGATTAACATTTCCTGCTGGTGCACTGGGGGAATTAATGAGTTTGGCCAGAGTGTTACCGTGGTATTTCAGTGTGTTTGTCCTGTGGGAAGTGAGTTTGAACTCCCAACTGACAGTTTTACCTTCCACCAACATTAGCAGACTGTAACTCCTCTTCATTGTGCAAGTATAGTATATGGTACAGAGGGGCAAAACAAATCTGGGAAAACAATGATCACAAGGGGCACAGAGTGCTCAGGTTCAAGTAGTAAGCACAGGAGTCATTTTTGGGGAAAATAAGTAATTAGTGACAGGTGTTTTGCAGAGTATCGTGGAATGCCTGTAGGATGCCACTGATGAAGACCCTTTATTTAAAGAGACTACTGAGTATTTACGGACTTAAAGAAATGCTATTATGAGTCCTGACATGACAAATTAACATTCTAGACCAGTACTGTCCAACAAAAATACTATGCAACTGCATAAGTAATTGAAAAACTAATGTCACATTAAAAAGGTGCAGGTGATTCTACATTGCTAGTGGGAATGCAAACTAGTGCAACCTCTTTGGAAGACAATGTGGCGATTTCTGAAAGAACTAGAGATTGACTTTCCATATGACCCAGCAATCCCCCTACTGGGTAGCATGGTCATCCTACCAAAAAGATACCTGCACACACAAGTTTGTTGGAGCTCTATTCACAATAGCAAAAACGTGGAACCAACCGTGCTACCTTTTGAAGCTGGACTAGATTAAAAAAAATGTGGTGCATATGCATAATGGAATATTATGCAGCCATAAAGAAAGACAAACATATGGACTTTGCAGCCACTTGGATGGATTTAGTGTCTATCATACTCAGTGATCTATCACAGAAACAAAGAACAGAGTACCCCATGTTCTCACTCATAAGCGGACCTTGAACAATTATCATAGTACTATAAGAAAGGGATTGACAGTAGTGGGAAACTGCCAGGGGAGGGTGGGGCACACCTTATCAACAAGGATACCTGCATATAAACATTTGTATATCTAACCTGAATTGTACCCCACATCTTTAAACCAAAAAAAGTAAAAAAAAAAAAAAAGGTGCAGGTGAAATTATATTTGACCCAGTATATTCAAAATATTCTGATGTGTAATTCATATAAAATTATTAATGAAGTATGACATGTATTGCCTCTTAAGTCTTTCCAATCGATGTGCTCTGTTCACTTACGACACATCTTGATTTGGACTAGCCACCTTTCAAGTGCTCCACAGCCTCATGTGGCTAGTGACTGTTGGACGGAGCAGTTCCAGAGAAGAACAAAATGATTTATGTAGCATACAGATGTATTGGTTACTTTTTTAAAAAGTAAACATTTTCACCCAAATTCTAATTGTCTAGGATTGTAGAATAAATAGGCATTAGTAAATTTTCAGAAGAGTCTAAAAATGGAAGTGTCTAGCTGTATGCTTTTAAAGTGGGTCTGAAGTGGGTTGTTAGATTTGATTTAAGAAATCATGGCCATGAAATGAAAATTGAAATCAAAGATTTATTGAAACCACATGTGTACTCTTGGAAAAGAAAGAAACAATACTCTTAATTTTATCTCTTTGGTATATTAAGAAGTAGGAATAGTATTTTTGTCTTTTTTAGAATTATTCATAATGTGCATCTAAAATGATAGAAATTTTCTTAACTTGTTTTATCATTCTGCCTTTACAGGCTTTTTTCTTCCTTAAATCAGGAGAGATGAGAGGAGACAAATTTAGGGAACACTGGACAGGTGTCTTACTTACTTCATTTTTTCAGATGTTGAGCTTGATATCAACTCAGTCTGTATTTGATTCCTGAAATTAGAGTATCTCAACAGTCTTTCTTTGGGCATTGTTTGCTGTTATGATCATTATTTATCCCAGCTCATTTAACAATAAATGAAGTATTCTGGAAGGGTGTTTAACTCTTCACTCTCTTTTTGGTCAACCAGCATCAAATACATGGCATGAGGTTTCAGGCCCCACCCCCACTGACACTATGCTTCCCACTAGAAGTACTAGCGGACCTTTTTAAAGAGTTTCTGCAGACATACAGCAAGGCTTTTGTTTGTTTGTTTTATTTTGTTTGGTTTTTATACCTAGAAACACAAAAGGTTCTCTTGTACCCAACTAGAAACAATAAATGACTATCTCTGAAGACAAGGGAGGAGAATTTGTTGAAAGACTTCTCTTTAATTATGAAGTGTTTATGCATACATGGCTATGGTTTAAATTTATTTTCATAGTGAAAATGACTTTTTAGAGAATTCAGGCAACCTGGAAAAATATAAAGAAGAAGAGAAAAATTGTGATACAACCACAGTTAACTCTTGGCCATTATCCTGCCTGACATATTTCCTATACACATGCTTCCCACATACTCATACCTCCCCCATCCCAATACACACATACCCTGGCCCCCTCCTTTCCTCTCTTCTCCCATCTCCTTCCCTTTCCTGCCCTTCCTTCCCTGTTTGTCTTTTTACAAAACCAGGAATATATTATATATACAGTTTGTAGCCTGCTCTTCACTTAACAACACATTATGGGCAAATTCCTGTGTTAATAAAGCATACACATAACCTCATTATTTTTACTAGTATGTTACTATATGAGTGGGTCTATCGAATGAGTTCTCTCTTTGTTCATTTCCAGTTGTAACGAATCATGATGCAGTGAGCATCCTTACCTATACATTTCTTTTTTCTTTTTCTTTCTTTCTTTCTTTCTTTTTCTTTCTTTCTTTCTTTCTTTCTTTCTTTCTTTCTTTCTTTCTTTCTTTCTTTCTTTTTTTTAAGGATAAGTGTAATTGTTGAGTGTATGTGTAAAGAGTTTGGCTCTGTATTGCCAAATTGTCCTCCAGAGAAGATGTTTAATTTATTCTTGCACTAACAGTGTTCCAGAGTGCTATACCTATGCATATAGTTTTAGCCAATTTGATAGTTTTAAAATGGTGTCATTGCTTTAATGTACATTTTTTGGTTATTAGTGAATTTGGACATGTTTTCATATGTTTATTGGCAGTTTGTATTTCTTCTTTGGTGAACTGCCCATTTGTATATTTGTTCATTTATTCTTTTATTAAGGTATTCTTTTATTTTTCTATTAAAAACTGTATATATTTAGAATACTTACTCACATATATTACAGATTTAACTGTTTCCAAAATGTTAATTCTATTTACTGTTTGCCAATATTGAAAAGTTTTATAGGGTGCTTTTTTTTATCTGATTTTCATATGGAGTCATTTATGAGAAATATATCTTGGGTGTTGCAACTTGTTTTGTGTTTCTTCAAATGATTCATCAAAAGTTTTGATATACTTTCATGTATAAGCCCTGTATCATTTTAGAGTATGTTATGAGTAAGTTTTGCAAGGAAATCACCACCTAATTATGTTCTTGCTGAAGCACCTGCCACCAGCTTTGAAGTTTGCTGCTAATCTCAGTCGCATTTCTTAGGATCTAAGGTTTAGATAAGCAGCGACAATTAAAAACATAGAAGAATGTAATTTTTTTCAGTTAGTCTGTTTTTAATATTTAAATTTAGAGTCATTTGGTTGCAGTTGTATTTAAAATCAATTGAAAACTTTAATCAAAGTATTCAAAAATACTTTAATGTTAACTGATAAGTAGTAAACTCACTGCTTTTATTTTTGCTTATTTTATTTCTACGTTATACGAAGACACATGAAATCAACATTAACGGTCTGATATTATCCTCCAGAAAATTTTCTTAGTCAGTTGTTCAAGCAGTGTTCAGTAGTGAGTGGCCTCCTAACAGTGTATTGAAATTTAAATACCTGTTAAAAAAAACAGGGCTTTGCATAGTGTAGAAAGTCTACTCATTGTCCCACTTTTAGTTATGAAATAAATATGGTAATATTAAGTTTGACTGTGAAAAATATTAGCATTAAATCTGTGTTTCTAAGAATTTAAAATTAAATAGGAGACACAAGACAAATAAGTATAACTCATGGGACTATATAAGCAATAATTTAAAGGCTTTGAAGGATAAAGTATGGCAGGTAGAATGTGGTACTTTCCCAAATAGGAAAGAAAAGTTTACTGGCCAAGTTTGAGTTATCATTCAGAGAGGAGTGGAGTGAAACAAATAGAGGAACAACAGTTAGGTACCAGATGCCACAGGAAACGGATGAGAATTGGCAACCAGGGAGTGCAGACTGGGAGACAACACCAAAGGCAATAATCAGAAGTGTATCCTGAGGTAGAGGGCAAGGACTGACTTCAGGTGGACAGTTAGTACCTTGTCAAAATGGTGGGCATGGCATGGCTATTGCATGTAGTTTAAGGAAATAGGTGAAATGCTGCCATATGCAAACGTTAGAGACGTACAGCCTACATAAAAGCAAGACAGCTCTTAAAACCCTATTATTCTGATTCTGTTTGTTGGGAAAATGTAAACTCCACTGACAGTACCTCTCTATTACAAATTTATGGGCAAATAAATGGGTTAAGAAAAAGAGATTATGCAATCAATTATGATTTTTCTGAGTACCTAACTTACATTAAGTATGTTTTTAAATCTTTGATTTGTGGAACAAAAATGCCTTTAAGATGGGTCATAATATAAGTCAAGATTTGCATATAAATATGTATAAAGGCATGACTTTATATAGTGACTGAGAATTTTGTGTATGCAATTTGGAATTTGAACTTTACTTTGTTTTGTAATGCTTGCTGTTTTTTTTTTTTTCCATCTGTCTTAAACCATATATTCCCTTTAGGCAAATTTCATATTTCTTAAAACTTTGTTATCCTGATTTCTATATTCTTGATACTGGCTTGGGGAATTCTCAGTGATAACTCATAATAAATGGAGTGAGATTTTAAGGCTTCCATGGCTAAGGTTAAAATCCATTTGCAAAGTGCTTGTTCTTGCAGTTTAAAAATTATTTATTTATTTATTTGACAAATAATAATTGTGTACATTTTGGGGGTACAATGTGATGTTTCAATATATGTATGTGTTGTAGAAAGATTGAATCAAGCTAATTAACACACATATCACCTCACCTTCTTCTCATTTTTTTTTGTGATGAGGACGTTTAAAATGTCTTCTTTTATGTTCCACAGTTATTATTTAGTCTTCATGAAAATCTTGGAGGTAGATGGCATAGCCATCACTATCTCTTTTGTTACTGGTGAGGACACCAAAACACAGGGCTTTGGCGATTTTCCCTAACCTACATCTCGTGATTTCCAGGAGAGTTCTTTACACACATATAGCCTTTTTCACTATTGTTTGATTATAGCTCCTCAGTTAGATAATGTTGATTTTCTTCTTCTTTGTATGAGCCATTCTATTTCAGGCCTTAGCAGAGTTGGTATCTAAATACAGTATTTGAATGAGTTCTGTTCCTGAAAAGGCAATCATACAGCTTCACCTTAAATGGATTGTTAAAATACTTAACTCTTACTCTGGCAAGTGTTTTGAGAAAATTAGATGTAGGGATAGTTCAACAATCATGCATTCAGCTTGATTCCTTTGCAGAGATTTATTGTAGCAGTTAAACACAGAGAATAAGGTAGGCAGACAAATCTTTTAATTGGCTCATGATAATGGGGCGTTCCTCAGTCATTAAATAGATCTGCAAGGGCACAAAAAAACGGTTGCTTCAAATCATTTTTATACTGTTTTTGTGGCTTGTATACTTGACTGTTCAGGAGCTACCAGACCATAAAATCCAGCCAGTGAGAGCATTGGAAGTCACGGAGCTCAAAGGTTTATTAAGTGGTGTGAAACTCTATTGTTTTGTGCATGTGTTAAATAATTGCTGTCAGTGCAAGACTGTTAAAAATTCCCGGCTAGTAATAACATGAATGCACTTTATGGCTTCAAAAGAAGATAAAAGAAATTTCTTAGTCAGCACTTTGATGGCATCACAGCATATGTCAGTTTTGTTATTGTGAGGACTTTACTTTTGGCAGATGCTCTCCCTTCTGGCAGCAGAGCTCTAATTACCATATAAATTAAGCTGGGAAGTGAGTGGAGGGCACACAGCCCGGCCCCTTCTGCTTGTACCCAGGTTTCCAGGGCTGCCAGGCAGGCAGGCAGGCATAGTGTGGCTGACACCATGGAGTGGGCTTTGCTCCCCTTCTCCCCTTTCTTCCCATTCAGATCCATTAGAGGAACATTAAGCGGCTTAGCTGCTGTGCAAACACAAGGATCATTCCTTTTTTTTTTTTTAATTCTTTTCTTTCTTTCTTTTTTTTTAAACCTAAGGTCTTCTCTTTAACAACATTCCACGAATTAGCCTAATCCATCCTGCTTTAATTCATAGGTGTTAATTATATCTCAGCATACATTCTTACACACTAAATTATAAGTATCCTTACTTTAATCAGTTGTAACTAGTCCTTAAATTGAGGGTTTAGTATTCTCCTTTTATAGGATAACAGGCTTTGCTGTGTTATGTGATGGGATTAAATTGTTTATTTAGGAGGTGGAGTTGAAGACCTGGATGATGTGTTATTTTTTCCCCCCTAAAGAGCTTTGTATTTTCTTCCAGCTAGAATGTTATTCAAAACCTTATAATGTCATTTTAAATTTGTAAAATGATGTCTAATGCTTCTGGGATGTGAAGTGATAAACACAATTTGTAGGAATATAATTATAATACTTACAGATGAATAATGGTTGATAGTTGCAAAGGATTTCCCACATAAACTATTTTGTCTGGTGATTAAATATCCTCACCGTGGGTAATTTAGAGATTGATGTGAGGTGGTTACTGAAGGCCACACAGTTAGCTGGTGGTACAGCTGGTGCTGGAATGTAGGTCTCATTGCCCTTCAGATGATTTGAGACTTCACTTCATGCTGCTTGTTGACTGGACGTTCCCCACCCCTGTTAAGCTTACATGTCTATAGAGTTCCTAATAAAATCATTCTTTCCTATTAGCATTCTTTATATTTTTTATTAGAACTTGTGGAAAGTTATAATGTGCAGTTATAATTAGAGAGAATCACTTGTGGGAGTTCTGCAAAATTTTACATTTTACTGACAGCATAACAGGAACATTTTTTTTTTCTCTTTGGCAAGTAATTACCATTCTAGCTTCTTAAAACTTTATTTATCTTGTCAAGATTTCTCTTCTTTAATAGATGAGACGCCGTGGAAAGGATCTTAATTTGCCAAGGTCAGAGACTTACCCTGGAACTTAACTGCTTGGCAGTCTCAGGCAGGGCCATTGGGTCACTGTGCACTTCCCAGAGGTGACTGGCTAAGAGCAAGAAGGGGCTGAAATCTGCTGTGTTCCATTTGATGGGTCATGCTTGCTGGTAAGCTATTTCTCCATACACAAAAGGCTCTAGTCACTGGCCAAGCCCTTCAGTGGGTTGCTCCTGTCTGGGGAGCACCTTTTCTAGTTTGTCCCAGGGCATCCTATATGTGAGGCACATGCTCCTGTTGATGGCACCCAGAGCAGGAGCATGTGCCTCACCATCTACCTAGTCACCAAGGTTAGACATGTCTCATCTTTTCTAAATTGAGAGGAATGTCTAAATTGAGAGGAATTTAGGTAGACACTAAACACTTGACTGGACCCTATTAATGATGTAACCACCATTCAGGGAGAAGAGTGACAGGGAATTGGTGACCAGACAAAGTCACTACTTCTAGTATCCCTTAATATGCACTGCTGGTTGCCAAGGAACTTCCTGGGAGGAAAGGAAACTGGACTTACCTCTCTGATGGGTTACTATTACCCAAGCTGAGGTCTCTTGGTAGGAAAGGAGTCCACAAGAAAACTCACCGTGGAGGAACAGTGAGGTAGACCCGGTGACCCAGGATTTCTGGGCTCGTGAGGGAGGACTCATGACTGAGCCTGGGTTCTTGGCACAGCACTGGTACTTTGACAGAGAATGTGAGTTAATGTAAGTCAGCAGTACCTGGGATCTCAAGTGTGCATACCACTTCATCTTTGTGGGGATTGGGAACACCAGGGTTCATAGTAGCAGTGGGCAAATATGGCAACTTTATGGCTTTCTCTGGAGCCATAGCAGGAAGAAATTTGAACTCATCTTGGACTGATCAGACTTTTTTTTTTTCAGCCTGGTGTTTGGAAGCAGTACAGACCAGTGTTTTTTAATGATTTTGGGTAGGGATGGAGAGCAGCTTCAGGAGGGAGATACTGAAATAAGCTTATGGGGTCTCAAAAAATGAATTGGGAGAGTAAAAGATGGGTCTATATTTTTACCCTACAGTTATGAAGGGGGTCGTATCAGTATATTCTGCTTCCTCATTGTCTTTGTGTCTGCCTCACCACATTAACTGATTCCTCTAAGCCAGTCTCTCCAGTCCGTTTCCGCACTGCTGCAAAAAATGATCTTTCTAGAATGCAAGTATATATCATTTCCCTATATAACATCTTCTAATGGCCTCGTAACCTTTAAAATAAAACCCAAATTTCTTGGCTGGATATGAGAAGAAGAAAGTTGGAAGTAAAATAATAATGTACCCAAATGAGTCTCCATTTTCTCCCAACGTTTTCTCTTTCAGGACTTTGGAGTATTTATGCCATTTGTTTGGACATTTAGATAACGAATATCTTATTATTATAATAAATATGATGATTTGATTAAATATATATAATACTGTGAGGTAATAAATTTGTATTTAGTCTTTGTTTCCAGTTCCTGGCCAGAACTTCTAAAACCCTGAATTTCTAATATCCTGAGTGATATAGGTGATAATATTTGGCCTTCGTCCCCAATTCCTGACCCAAGAGTTTTTAAGACCCCCCTAGAATCTCTGGAGTGATAAGAGTGTTTTTGTTTACTTACGAGATGACTGGTGATGGTGGGTTCTAGACAGTTGCAGGGTGAGGGCTGTTCACAAAGACCAAGGCATGATTAAAGGGTTGGAACTTTCAACCCTTCCCTAGATGCCCAGGGCAGGGAGAGGGACTGGAGGTTGAGTTAACCACCAGTGACTAGTGATTTAACCACGCATGCCTATACGATGTAACTGTCATAAACAAGCCTCAACAATGGAGTCAGGAGACCTTCTGGCTTGACGAACACATGGAGGGGCTGGCAGGGTGGCATGCACAGAGAGGGCAATGGAGTGCTGTGTTCCTTCCTCACATGCCCTGCCTCTTACACCTCTTTCATTGGGCTGTTCCTCAGTTGTGTTCTTTATAATAAATTGGTAGTGGTAAGTAAACTGTGTTCCTGAGTTTTATGAGCCGCTCTGGAGCATTGTTGAACCTGAGGAGTGGGTTGTGGAAACTCCTAATGTATAGCTGACTGTCCAGAAGTATAAGAGGCCTAACCTGTGTTTCACTGACATCTTCATTTGCCGTTTGTGTCATCCAACCTAGTTCATGTCACCAAAAACGCTTCCTAGAGAAACCGACCTCTGGGAAATATACTTTCTCACTTTAAAACTGCTCTTAGTAATTCATGGTAATTTAGCCTATAAAAATCTTTCCAGTGGTGGGAGCTTTTACTAGGCACAAAGCTGGAGAGGGATGCCACCACACCCACACATGTTAGGCAGAGATTGGCTGCTGGTCAGAGCTAAATGTAGGAGGGTTTTTAGAAGGTTTATTTGAATGTACAATATGATAGTTACCTATGCTTCTATATGGGACTTAGAATCTGGGATAAGATACTTTCTAAGGGTGGGGGGCATGTAGTAACACAAAGGGTACCTGAACCTAAACCAGGGGGAGTGAGGGCCAGTTAGAGGCCCAAACTTCATCTGCACATACATTGCATATGTCCCTAATCCTGGCTTGTACCCCACACCTTTATAATAAAATAAAGTAAAAAAACCCAACAACAAACTTTCTATAGGATTCTATACTTTTGCGATCCAGTGTTAAAAGCTTGTGATGCCCCGTGCACAGTGGCTCAAGCCTGTAATCTCAGCTCTTTGGGAGGTTAAGGTGAAAGGATTGCCTGAGCCTACAGGTTTGAGACCAGCCTGGGCAACTTGGTGAGACCTTATCTCTACAATAAATAAAAAAATTAGCCAGGTGTGGTAGCGCGCGCCTGTAGTTCTGGCTACTTGGAAGGCTGAGGTGGAAGGATTGCCTGAGCCTAGCAGGTTGACGCTGGGGTGGCCGTGACAGTGAGGCATTAAGGCCTAAAACAGAGGTAGATACAAATTGCCAGAGGACCACATGAGAGTAGTGACTAACCCTGCAAGTAACTGGCACATATTTACCTTAGAATGGAAACGGCTGATTCTAGACTCTTGGTTTGGTCAGTTCAGAGAAGGAAAAGGACATTGAGTGTCAAAAGCAGGAGACATTATTGAACAAGAGGCACAAAGCAGGGAAGGACACAGATTGGAGAGACAAAGGAGAGACTGAGACTGCCACGGAGAAACCGCAGACATTTACAAATTTTACTCAGGATCCAGCCTATTTGTAGCTACCTGAAATGGCTGCCCTATGCCCCTGCCAACAAATAAAACAAATAACATTCCAAGTAAATGAAATGCCTATTCTCAGACTTTCCCTTCAAATCTAATGATGTGACTCAAGTCTTGGGAAATTTGCTAATTGTTTGTGGATGCTGCAAGATTGTAGTCTAGATTTAAAAATATTTTGAAACCTCAGCATTATTTATTTTAAATGGATGAAGAGATGATATACATTCTAGCCATTCTGCAAGGTTACTTAATATTTACCAGCATAGGCTGAGACTCAAGAAGTAATTTAGTTTTTTTGTTAGCCACAGCCTTTGCTCACAGAACTTTTGAAATTATTTTAATTTTGTTATATACATAGTCAAAACTACTGTTCCATAAAATGAACAGTCTCTAGAGTCACTTTGTTGAGTCCTTTTGTCTTTATTTATAAGTAAAGAATTTTAGTTCAGTGAATGGCATTTGTCAAAGCACTTTGAAGAGAGTGGAACTCTGTGGAAGATTTCATTCTCAAATAATCACCTTATGTGGGGAGGGGCAGAAAGGATTCCTGTCATGTTCATTTAGAAGTTATTTATGATAAAAATGAGGAAAACAAATTCATCTAAATTCTGTACCTTAATACTGGAATGATACATTGCTAAAGAGAGGGAATCAGAATACCAATGTATGGTTATAGTTTGGTGAGCTATTCTTCCATGATTGTATACCAAAGCATTATATGTATACATTGACAGGGAAAATTTTTAATTAAGATATGTTTTTAAAATGTGTTTTTCTTTGTTTTCTTTGTTAAGATGAGGCACCTGTGTTTTGAATTTTGCATTGCTGATACTTTTAGGAAAGCCATAGTGAAGGAGGAAATATGGTTTTCAGATGCAACAGTGTGAAGGTGCCACCTAGTGGTCACATCATCATGTCCGTATCTTCTGCCAGTGGAAGTTGGGTACTGGTCGTGGGTTGCCTAGGAAAAATCTCTTTAAAATATAAGTGGCGAGTTCTATTAGCATATGTTGTCTTTGATAGGATAAAATGTCTATCTTTATGGTCACTAAATGATCCTGCTCCAAATTTGTTATTTGAAGTTAGTTTTATTAGCTAGATAGGTTTCATTATCCTTTTTACTAATATTTTTAGCTAATTATGTCAGCAAAAATTGGGGTTAATGTAAAATCATGGTTGGGTCATATTTTACCATTTCATTGGAATGTTCTCACATGCAGTGTACAGGAAACATAATATACAGAGAACATACAGAATGTCTGGAGTGTATCATGGGACCTGGCCCAAGCCTGGATGATGGCCAGCTGCAGTGAGATTTCATTAAAGGTCTTTCTTGTTCTTTCAGGACTAATTTCTCTTTAGTAGAATGTTGTAGAAGAAAACAAGGTTAAGAGTGAAACTCATCTTCTGTGAAACACTTTTTTTTCCAGGTAAGATATGTTTAGCAAGCACACAGCTCATTAGAGAGATAGCCATGGGTGGCTGACTACAGTAATTTCTTTTCTTTACCCTTAAACCACATGAAGTCCAGAATTGAGACAAATACCTGTATAGAGGTTTTCCAAAACAAACTATTAGTGATAGAGATCTTAAAAATGATCAAAATTCCTGGAGGGCATGGTATACTTTACACCCTAGAGGCAGACATCTTTGAAGTTTTCTTCGCCATCAAAGGCTTTCTGTATGTGTGGTGGTGGGTGGTGGGAGGGATAGTTGTAGGAAGGAACTTTTACTGATATATAAAATAATTTCCCCAAGAGGACTTTTAGTAGTGTTGTTTTGATAGCTGCTTTGGGTAGTATCGACATAAAAAATCTTAACATCTAATAAATACATTTTATCTTTATTAAACATTTTTTGTCATTGAAATCCTCATAGTGGAGTTAAATAAAACATTCTAGAAACTTTAGGAGGGCTCTTCTGAACAACACAGACTTTAGCTAAAATTTGCGATGGCAGCCCCTATAACACATCAGTCATTTAGAATTTTTTTTTTTTTGGAGTTGGGGCCTCACTCTGATGCCCAGGTTGGAGTACAGTAGCACAATCACAACTCACCACAGCCTCGACCTTCTGGGCTCAGATGATCCTTCCACTTCAGCTTCCCAAGTAGCTGGAACTACAGATGTTCACCACCACGCCTAGCTAATATATATATATTTTTTTGTCGAAAAGAGGCCCTGCTATGTTACCTAGACTGGTCTCATACTCCTGGACTGAAGCAATCCTCCTGCCTCGACCTCCTAAATTACTGGGATGACAAGCTTTAGCTGCTGCGCCCAGCTGAACAGTCATTTAAATTTTAAACTGTCTGCTGCATACCCAATTATGTGCTTGGTAGTTGTTGCTGAAATAGCAAAAAATTAGTATGATAGAGTCTGTGTTCTCAAGATCCTCAGAAGAGGCCATCCTGAGGCAAGTGTGGAGCAGCGTGGCCTATGTTTGAGTCCCTGTTCTGCCCTTTATTAGTAATGTAACCTTGGAGAAGTTACTTGACCTCTCTGTGGCCCAACTTTTTAATCAGGGAGAGAGGATAATAATAATTTGCCTTGTAGGGTTGAATGGAGAGCGCTTAGAACAGTGCCTGGATTATGGTGGAACCTCAATGCATGTCAGCTATTTCCATCCTCACTATCTGGTGAGGAAGCCAAAACTACACACAAGAAGACAATTCAATGCTGTATTCTGTCAAGTGAAAAACTGCTGCTTTCTAGAGGAGTTCATAAGAGAGAAACCGGTGTAGCCTGGGCTATTTAGGAAAAGAAAGAATAAGGAATAGACCTGGATTTTGAACACATCAAAATAAATTATGATTTTAAGCCGGTTTTAACTATTCAGTAGTTTTCAATGAAGGAGACATTCATTATGATTCTTAGTGCTATTTCCTTCTGTAGGGTTAAGAACAAATAATAAGCTCTCCTTTTGAATATCATTCTTTTTTTATTCACTTAACAGGTATTTATGGACTATGTCCTATATGCCAAGCACTGTGTTTGAGTGAGTGAGGCAGGCAAGAATCACAGCTGTAGAAATCAGGGGTATCCAAATAGGAAAAGGGGAAATCAAGTTATCCCTCTCTGCTGACAGTATGATTCTATACCTTGAAAACCCAAGAGAACCTGTCAAAAGCCTTCTTGCACTGATAAAGGACTTTGGCAAAGTCTCAGGGTACAAAATCAACATGTGAAAGACAGTCGCATTCTTATACACTGACAACAGGCAGAGAACCAAATAAAAAGCACAATCCCCTTCACAATAACCACAAAAAAGTGAAATGCCGTGGCATCTTCCTAACCAGAGAAGTGAAAGCCCTATACAGTGAAAACTATAAAACACTGCTGAAAGAAATCAACGATGATACAAACAAATGGAAAATACTCCATGCTCATGGATTGAAAGAATCAACATTGTTAAGATGTCCATCCTACCAAGGCAATCTACAGACTTAATGCAATACCCATTAAATTACCAGCATCATTCTTCTCAGACCTGAAAACCACAATACAGAAATTAATATGGAAACATAAATGGCCATGAATAGCCAAAACAATCCTCACAGAAGAAACAAAGCAGGAGGTATCACACTTCCAGACTTTAAACTTTATTATAAGGATACCATAATCAAAACAGCCCGGTATTGCTATAAGAAGAGGCATATAGACCAATGAAACAGGATAGAGATTCCAGAGGCAAAACCTCAATTTCTCAACCAACTCATCTTTGATAAAGCTTCCACTAATAACCACCGGGGAGAGGAGAACTTATTCAGTAAATGGTTCTGGGAAAATTGGCTGACCACATGCAAATGATTAAAATAAGACTCCTACCTATCACTGTGCCCCAAAATCAACTCTAAATGGATTACAGTCTTAAACATAAAACCTCAAACTATAAGAACCTTAGAAAATGCAGGAGACACCCTTAAAGAAATTGGAACTAGAAATCGATTCCCGATCAAAACCCCAAAAACCCATTCCATAAGAGATATGATTGACAAATGGGCCCTCATTGAACTGAAAAGCTTCTGTAAAGCAAAAGAAAGAATCAAGAAAGCTGGGAGACAGCCCACAGACTAGGAAAAAAATATTTGCCAACTGTATATCTGATAAAGGGCTAACATCTAGCATCTACAAGGAATCAAATGTAATGAAAAGACCAAAACAAACAAACAAACAAAAAACAAAACCCCAAAACAAAACAAGTCCTATTAAAAAGTGGACAAAAAGATATGAATAGACTCTTCTCATAAGAAGACATATAAGCAGCCAACAGATACATGAAAAAATGCTCAGCCTCACTAGTCATCAAACAAATGCAAATTAAAACCACACTGAGATACCACCTAACTCCAGTCAGGATGGTCATCACCAGTAACTCAAAGAATAACAGATGTTGGAGAGGATGTAGGGCAAAAGGGACTTTTTTTCCATACTTCTACACTCTTGGTGGGAGTGTAAACTAGTACAACCTTTGTGGAAAACCGTGGTGATTCCTAAAAGATCTAAAAATTGACCTTCCATACGACCCAGCAGTCTCTCTTCTGGGAATACACCTGGAGGAACTCAAATCATTTTACAAAAAAGATACCTGCGCACACATGTTTATTGTAGCCCTATTCACAATAGCAAAAACATGGAACCAACCATACTGCCCATCAAAAGTGGACTGGATGAAAAAAAGTGGTACATATACATGCTGGAATTATGCAGCTATAAGGGACAAAATTGTGAACTTCACAGCAACTTGAATGGATTTAGAGTCTATAATACTCAGTGATCTATCACAGAAACATGGAGTACCACATGTTCTCACTCATAAGCAGACCCTGGACAATTATCATAAGAAAGGGATTGGCAGTAGCAGGACACTGCCAGGGTGTTGGGAGCCAGCCTTGGAGGCCCGCCTGATTGACAAAGTTCAGGTGCGCTGAAGACCCCTGGCCACAAAGCGAGTCCGGGCACCTGAGGCCCTTCTGTCTTCTGTCTTTGCTGTTTGGTACAGCCAAAGAACTCTGTGCAGTCGTGGAAGAAGAAAATGGCATGTTTATGTGAAGTACTCACAGCTAACCTGGAAATGTCATGGCTCATTTTT
>NW_007232491.1:190836-301183 GCF_000164805.1 Carlito syrichta
CGGTCGCCCAGACTGGAGTGCAGTGGCTGCTCCCAGCCACCGCAGCCTCACCTGATGGGCTCTGGCGATCCTTCTGCCTCAGCCTTCCGAGTAGCCGGAATTACAGGCATGCGCTACCACGCCCGGCTGATTTTTTGATTTATTGTAGAGATGAGGTCTCGCTGCCCAGGCGGGTCTCGAACCCGTGGGCTCAGGCAATCCACTCACCTCAGCCTCCCAAAGGCACGGGATTACAGACTGAGTCACCAAGCCTGACTGGACTTTTCTAACATATGCAATGGTTAAACTCTGAAGCACATCAAGAATGCTTTCTTTCACTTGGTTATAAGTTACAAGATATTGCTTGAGTAAAAAATGATATAAGTATATTCACTCCTTATTTGATTTAGAATTATGTAGTTTAGTGTTTAGACATAAGATTTTTTAGAAGCACAAGTTTATAGTAAGTTCATTATGAATTAATGATAAGTTCTAACACTTGTTTAGGAATTATGTAGGTGATTTATAACACTGTTTTCACAGATTTAGGATCAAGATTAATCATTAAGGTTTTTACTTAATTCAATAGTTAAAATTCCAAGTTAACGTTTATACAGTGGGCTTTCACTGAATTCATAATATACTAATTAGATACTTTTATGATAAATTAACTAAAGACACAAAGCAACCTTGGGAGCCTGGGAAACATCACTAAAAGCTTCTTTTCAGTTTTTTTTAGAAATAAACACTGCAGGATAAGAGAAAAGTAATGAAGACACCTGGATAAGAGAGACGATTACGAAGCTTTGAAGGTCATAGAAGCCCCATGTTGGGCACCACTTGCGGGGGTCCTGCTACCGCCGGGGGGTGGGATTTCCTGAAGGAGAGACGAATAGGCTAAAGAAGGAACTTAAGATGAAATAATATACTTGAACACCTGCTTGCAGGACAGATGTCTTTTAATGTTAGTTAACAGAAAGCTTTTATACCATTCGTAAAGGGGCAAGTCAAAGAAAATTCCTTCACATACATATCCTTTAGAAGTTACCACCATCTAGTGGTCTAGAAGCAACAAACAAGCCAAGAACACTATCTGCTTTCAGTCAGTAAGTCTTTTTCATAAAGCCAAAAATGATAGTTTTAGTCCAAAGTCCCAAATTACAGTCCTTGAAATGTCTCAAGAGAGTTTCCAAGTGCACAGTTCTCCATGTATCAGGAGTTTTCCTTCTGGGGCTTCTATGACCTTCAAAGCTGCCTGGACTTGCTTTGTGGCCAGGGGTCCTCAGCGCACCTGGACTTTGTCAATCAGGTGGGTCTCCAAGGCTGGCTCCCAACACCAGGGGAGGGAGGAGAGGAGAACACTTCATCAAAGGCTACCTGATCTCAAACTAGGAGAAATGGAGACAAAAGTCAGTCCCAAACTTTACCTGTACAATGACCATTTGTATACTTAATCCTGAATTGTATCCCACAGAATCATAGCTGTGGTTTCTGTTCTCCAGCCTTTTAATAATATTCCCCATGTGCTTCAGTATCCTTTCCAGATTTCTCATATTCGATTTATTTTCATTTTATTTTAAAATAAGTTTATGATGATGAATTTCAAACACACATGTATACCTGTTCCTCTAATACTGCACTATCTTTTTTTTTTTTTTTTTGAGTTGGTGTCTTAATCTGTTGCCCAGACTGGAGGGCAGTGGCACAATCCTGGCCACCACAGCTTCAACCTGCTCGGCTCAGATGATCCTTCCTTCTGCCTCAACCTTCCAAGTAGCTGAAACTACAGGCATGCGCCACCACACCTGGCTAATTTTTTGATTTATTGTAGAGATGAGATGAGATCTTGCTAAGTTGCCCAAGCTGGTCTTGAACCTGTGGGCTCAGGCAGTCATCTCACCTTGGCCTCCCAAAGTGCTGGGATTATAAGCGTCAGCCACCACACCCAGCCTGCACTATCTTAATTACTGTAGCTTTATGTACAATTTTAAAGTTAGGTCACATGATTTCCCCAGCTTTATTTTTCCTTTATCAAAATTGTTTTAGTTATTCTAGTTATTTTGTCTTTTCATTATCAATTTTAGAATCAGCTTGTCTATAGCTACAGGAAATAATGCTGGGATTTTGACTGGGGTTGTATAAATCTATAGATCAACTTGAGGAGAACTGACATCTTCATTATGTAGAATCTTCCAGTCCATCAACATGATATGCCTCTCTATTTAGTCTTCTTTGTTTTCTTTCAGCAGTGTTTGGTCATCGTTAGCATATAGATCCTATATGTGCTTTCTGAGATTTATAGTTATGTGTTTTATTTTTGAAACTATTGTGAGTAGTATTTTTTGATTTCTAATTATACATGTCTAGTATTTATATAAATATGATTAACTTTTGTGTTGGCCTTTGTCTTCTGAACTTGCTTAAATCACTTATTCGTTCCAGAAGTTGTTTCCCCCCTGGATACTTGGGACTTTCTCCTTAACCAATCCTGTTGTCTGTGAATAGGAACAATTTTACTTATTTCAAGACAGTATGCCTTTTAGATCTTTTCCTTGTTTTTTTTCCCCCCTTACACTGGCTGGAAATTCTAGTATAATGTTAAATAGTTATGGTGAGGGTGGACATTTTTGCCTTTTTTCTCATCTTAGGAGGGAAGCAGTTAATCTTTCACCATGAAGTATAATGTTAGAGGTAGGCTTTTTCAGACTGAAGAAGTTCTCTTCGATTCCTAATTATCTGAGAGGTTTTTTTAAAATCATGATTGGATGTTGAGTTTTGTCAAATGCCTTTCTGCATCGAGTGTTGATGTTTTTTTCCCTTTAAATTTCTAACTTGGTGGACTATATTGGTTAGTTTTTGAACATTGAACTAGTCTTGCCTTCCTATGACAAAGCTCACTTGGTTGTGGCTTGTGTCAAGTTTAGAAGTTCCAACTAGAAACTTAGACATAAAGGATCGGCTAACAGAATACATATAGACTTGTGTTTGGGCTGGTATTTTGGCAAGCAGTTGGTTCTTTGGGCTGTTGACTACCTGACTAGCTTCTGCTGACCTGTTTCCTGAGAACCCACTCAGGACCAAGCATGCCTCTGTTGCCAATAAACTTGGCCTCCACCCCTTCTGTCAACTTCTATTTATTTTCATTCTCTTTCCCTGCCTATACTAAACCAGGAACTTCCATCTACTGGAATCATCTCTGGGCATTTCTTACTTCCATTTATGCTTTAATTTAAAAATATGAGCGTTTGGGTATAAATTATATTTTAAGAAACATTTATTTAAATATAAATGCATCTGTAACTATAGTGTTAAAATTTAAATGATGTTAAATAATAGTTTTTGCAATTTTTGTCATTTCATGAGGCAAGAAAAGAAAGTATGTGGATGTCTTGTTATATGTAGTCTTCTAAGATCTGATTTTAAATTGAAATTAATTTTGGAAAGTAACAGAGACAAACCAGAGAGTAATATAGATGTTTGCTTGTGGTTAACATAATTTGCTTGTCTCCCCAGAGGAATTTGTTTCTGTATTCTTAAGTCTGGAGAACACACTGGTACAGAGATCCCTGTGAAAGGGAGCCCTCATCCGGGGAGCCTGAGCATTCATGGCAACCCTACTCACCCTGGTTCTGGGGAGCAGTGAGAATGCTATAGATTGTGGCATGAGTTCAGAGTGTTGCTTTCTGTTAAAACATAGTCTCGGGTTTTTTGAGCAAACCGTTAATAGATGTCAAGTGCACATTATAGGTTTTAGTTCCCAAGCAGTGTTAAAAGCAAATGTGTGGGGTTTTATATTTCCAGCTGCTTTTTTTTTTTTCAAAGTAAAATATGTAGGTTTTGGTTTTCAGCAGGCCACATTTCTTCTAATAAAAACAGTTGGAACAAAATGTGTTTTATAAGCATATAAAAATGTCAGACCATAATGATTTTAGTGCTGCATATTTTAAAATGGTCACTAATATTTAAGATATTAGGAACTGCAAAGAAAGTAAATTATGGAAAGTAAATTACAATATATCATTTATGTAAAGGAGAAGGTGGTTGGAAACTAGTCCAGCAACTATATTGAGACCATTTTATTTGAGTTTCTATATAATATGCATGTCTTTCAGCTTTCAGTTATTTTGGCCTAAAATTATTAAACTTTTGTACTTGAAACAGGCACCAACATTTCAAAGATCCTTTTTGTGTTTGGAGACACAACTGATTATGTGAAAAAGTGCCTTCCTTTCATGGACCCACTAGAGGAAGCAGGTCCTGGTGCCAGAGTCAGTTGTGCTTCTTTCTGAACTGCTCACTTCCTGTGATCTGATTGACTCTCCGAGCTTCTTTTTGCCCTGTCTGCTAGAAAGTTCGGAACAAATAAATTCAGCTCATTTCTAATAAGGCTACAGGCCCTTAGCCCGTGTATTTTGCACACTGACTGTACTCGTATATCTGGAATTATATTCATCTTTTTTCTCTCATCTTCACTTTTTCTCTTGCCTCAGTGTTTTCACTTAACTCTCCTCCCATGTTATGCTGTAGTTATTGTTATAAACTGCTTTAAATCCATATTGGAATAATCAAATTGGAAATAGATTTTTAAAATTGGTTTGTTTTTCTTTAATTATTTTATCTATATAATTACATTTCTCTAGCATGTTGGTACTTTTTCTTCATACCTTACAATTGTATTCTTTCATATTCTCATACTCCTCTCTCTCTTTTTCTTTTAAGGTGGGGTCTCACTCTGTCTCCCATGCTGGAGGGCAGTGGCACGATCATGGCTCACTGCTACCTCTACCTCCTGGGCTCAGGTGATATTTCTGCCTCAGCCTTCCGAGTAGCTGGGACTACAGGAGTGTGTACCATGCCTGGCTAAGTTTTTGGTGTTTTTTTGGTGTTTTGTTTCATTATGTTGTGTAGGCTGGTCTGGTATTCCTGGGCTCAAGCAATCCTCCTGCCTTGGTCTCCCGTAGTGATGGGATCGCAAGTATGAGCCACCATGTCTGGCTCAAATATTTGTTAAAACATGTTATAATGGGTATCACAAATTTGCTTACTTGAAATTTTATCATTTAAGAGAATACATGTTTAGATGTGGTTTTTCACACCTGTAATTCCAGCACTTTGGGAGACTGACGTGGAAGGATCACCTGAGTCCAAGAAGTTAGGCTACTCTGAGTCGTGATCATGCCACTGTACTGCAGCCTGGGTGACAAAATGAGACCTTGACACACACACACACACGCACACACTCACACACACCACACACACACACACACACACACACACACAAACACACACACAAGGAAATCTTTATTATCTTTTCGTGACAAAATAACAAAATAATACTGGATGATTATAAAATTTCAAACATTATAGAAATGTGTAATGTAGAAAATAAAAGTCCTCCATAATCACTTCCTTCCAAAAACAAAAACTCAAAAACCAAAAAAGCTGTAAACCATTGTGGCATATAGCTTTTTGGCATGACTTTAAGTTGCATTGTATTGGAATGGCAGTGGAAATGATTTCTTTTTCCTCTGTGAATCTTGGCCGTAACTTTTTCTCATTTCTCTGCTGTGATCTGATTTCTTTTTTCTTCTTTACAGTCCTTAAGATATGCCAGTCAAATCTGAGGAACATACAACTCAATGTTTTTGAAATGCATTGTAGGAGGAGATCAATGGAACTTGCTGTGTAGAGGATTGTGGCTCACAGCCCTGGCCATAGCATCCATGTCAGACAGGCCTGTCTTCAGGTCCTGGTAGCTGAGTGACTCTGGCAAAGTTACCTCTTCTGGGCACAGCAATAATTGCTTGAAAGCGTTGTTGTTAGAAGCAAATGAGAGATTGTGTGCAAAGCACTTAACACAGCATCTGGTATGTAGTAAATGCCAAATAAATGTTAGCTGTTGTATTACTTTGACAAATAATTGTGTGTTATTTATAGACGAAACCCAAACAATTATGATGCAAACAAGGTAGAAGTTTATTTCTGTACTATGTAAATGGCTAGATAGAAGTTCCACTGCTGACTGTTTCTACAATTACCAGGGGCTCAGGTGTCTTGTACCTTGATACTCATGTATCTGCCATCTCATGGTCTAAGATGGCTGCTATAGCTCTGACTCTTTTAATCATATTCCAATTAGGGAGATGATCATGACTGAGAAGTTGCATATAGTGTGTCTGTTCACATCCCGTTGGCCAAATCTTAGTTATGTGGCCATATGCAGCAGTAAGGGAGACTGGGAAATGAGTCTTTAGTTAAGTGGCCTTATGTCTGAAGAGAACAGACATTGGGAGGCAACTCACGATCCCTGTCACATCAGCTATATCATTGTCTCTGCTGAGGTAAGGCAGGTGCTCTGAATATACTCTAAGAACTGGTTCTAGCTCTGTTATTGCTGCATTTAGCAGATACCTTTGTAAACTTGTTTGTATTTTCACCTTTTACTAATTCTTAGAGCAGTGATTGCCAGATGTTGATTAACTTTTGTAGAAAGAACTATTTCCTTTTATTCTAAAATTAATATTTTTATTTTTCAGGACCCTCTCAGTTCTGGGATTTTGGACCTGTTATTTACAGTTCCTCAATTCTATCACTGCATGTTTTAAGATGTACACTTTATTCATTGAAGTTAGTCAGGTACCTTGGGAGCTTGCTCAAGAGTTTCACTGCTTCAGATTAATGTTGGATAGGATTCGGTAACATGATTGTAAATGTTCAGATGAATGCTAAACGATTCAGACCTGAAAAAGCTGAAGGTTTATAATTGTATAATAGATTTGGTACCTTGTGGCTATTTCAAATATTAATAATAAAATTTGCGTCTGTGACAAGTGGAAAACTATATAGCTAGGGAAGCACCTGTGATGACATTGCTTGTGATGACATTGTTGTTTTTTCCCCTTTAATTGATGAATACTTCTTGACATTGACTAATCATTAAAATGCTTTAGCATATAAATTCCTGTCAGTAACTGTGATATTTCTGTATATGGTGGTAAAGTCTCTTGTTTGATCTGGTTATCTTTATACAGAGTTCTGTGCCATCTCAGATATAGCAGAACTCTCATTTTTAAATTACATTTCAAGCTTGTCTTAGCAGAATAGTAGCTGAGCCTATGACCAGATTTTGAGTGTTAATTGGGACAGACATCCTTTTCCCCATGCCAGTCTGCCACATAGCAATGGGTCAGACAAATGTGTGAGGGCTTGCAATATTTTTCTAGATGTTTGGTTTCTAAAGCTGGATTTTAATATATTCAGAGTTCCTGCTTGTTCAACTGTTAGCCATTTTAGACTTCTTGGCTACTGTAATAATTATACTGAATTATTCTCCATCTTTCTTCAAATTTTATGTGTGTTATCTGAGTATAGAACTGTCTAAAATTTCATAAATGCAATTTAGCTTATTTTAATTAACAAAGAGAAAAACTGATTCAAAGACACCAAACAGCATAGAAAACTCAACTAGAGAAGGAACCTGTGCATATGGATAGCTGAATACCCAGGCAAGATCCATCCTTGCTTTTGAATTCTGTTTTGAGACCTGTTTAGTGAGAACTTTTTCTGGATTAAAAAACAAACAAAAAAGATGACATCAAGACAATGCCCAAAGAATTTAAAAATCTAAAAACCTTTTGACTGTCTAGTAGTGAACCAAATCTTCACTGTTTAATTTTAGCAGATTTTGTGGCGTGGTCTGGACGGATTATACAGGAAAGCAGATTCAGGCTATGTGATTTCAGACTGTTTTCCATAGGGATGGAATGTTTTCATCTTATAAGACCAGAATTCAGATACAGTTATTGACTTTAGGTAGTGATAACATAAAACAGCATTAAAAAAGGAAAACCCCACACCCTTGATAAGAATTAGTAGTAGAATTTTATTTTTAGAAAGTAAAATTTGGAAACAACTTTGTTTTCTGGGATTTATTATTTTAAAATATTTTAAAGTATTTTTGTAAAATGTGTTTCGCTATTATATTACTCTAAATATGACTGCTTCTATATTTCAAACAAAATATTCACTAATATTTACCTTTCCAATGAGATATTTTACTTGCATGACTATTTTTAAAGCATGTGCTCATTTTGGTGGAGTTGCTCCTGTGGTGTTTAAACCATATTTGCATATTTTCCTTTTCCTAATGAATGTCTTGTTTCTGACTTATAAGACCAAATATCAAATGCTTTTTTGTAGTTGTTGGATAGTTTATAGATAGAATATACACACAAAAATAAAAAATATCTTTATTAACTAAATTCATTTGTATTTTAATTATTAAGTATAATTTTAGTTATTTTTGTAAACTTTAAAGTATAATGACTGCTAAGTTCTATTTATTAGTGAAATGTGTTAATTATTTTTAACATTTTGTATTGTATTTTCTTTCTCCAAATTCTTTTTCTATGGATACAAATATACTCATGCGTATATAATAAATTAGAATCTAGGTGTCTAGCTATATTACATAGCCATTATATGTGTTGTATATATCGTGTTATATTATGAAAATTTCCCTTGTCAATAATTGCACTTTGTAAACATACTTTTAAATACTGACCCAGTACTGCATTACATTGTGTGATATATGGCATTTTATCATTTCCCTGTGGTTGAACATTTAGACTTTGTACTATTAGAAATAATGTTGCAGAAAACATCCTGTGTATTTATTTTTGTGTCTCTGTCTCCTAAGAATAAATTCCTAGAAGTAGGATAACTGACTTACAGGGGTGTGAAAAAAATTTAAAAGGTCTTGAAACATAATGCCAAGTTTATTTAAGTCAAAAAATATTTTCTAAGCACTATTATTGTAACAATGGGATATAACGATTTCGTTTTTGTTTTTTTTTTTTTTGAGTTGGAGTCTCACTCTGTCGCCCAGACTGGAGTGCAGTGACCGCTCCCGGCCACCGCAACCTCGACCTGCTGGGCTCCGGCGATCCTTCCGCCTCAGCCTTCCAAGTAGCTGGAACTACAGGCATGCACTACCACGCCCGGCTAATTTTTTGACTTATTGTAGAGATGAGGTCTCGCCAAGTTGCCCAGGCGCGTCTCAAACCCGTGGGCTCAGGCAATTCGCTCACCTCAGCCTCCCAAGGCGCGGGATTACAGGCTGAGCCACCGAGCTCGGCTGGATATAAGGATTAATGAGACACAGTCCCTACTCTCAACCTTCAGCCTTGTTGGGGGCCTAGTTGAACACACAGACATATATGGTGAACCTCAAGCCTGTTCTCCCCAGAAAGGTTGTATTAATTTATATGTCACTAGCACTGCCAGTGTACACAAGTAGTTTTGAAATGCATATGTGTGTTCTTTTGAAGTTAGTGTATCATGGAATACTTTTCAGTAAATAAAAATATTTTTTATTTTGTTTATTACATTTCTTGAATCACTTACCTAATAATCTTGAACGTCATTGATCCAGAAAACGTGATCTATTTCAATATCCTCATTTCTGTAAAAAGGCCTTTGTCTACAATTATGCCCTATCCTTATTTCAATAGACATGGGGCTTTCTTACTGTGTTCTCCTAGTGTCTTGATTCTCTGCCACTGATAAATAGACTGCTACTCTGACACTTGAAACTGGTAGTAAAGAAGAGTAAACTCACAGTGTTTAAAACTATCTTAGCACTATTTTGTTCTTTTTTCCCCCAAAGGCAGAAAGACCTTTATCTTATGTGTATTTCTTATGAATATAGATAAGAATCTAAATACTCACAGCAGTAAAAACTCATGGTAATCCTATTAGAATTAATTTACTGATTCTCCAGTACCTACCATGTACTGCCTTAATCTTCAGGACAGAAGGAGCAAATTTTCCAGTTTTCAGGACAATAGGTTGATTGGCTGCATATGTATGTATATATATAACTAGTATATTAAATATCTGGTAATCGAAGAGAACCGTTTGTCATTAGAATACACTAATGACATTTAGGAGGGGAAAAACTATTTTTAATGTTTTCTGCGAGTTGGAAGGGCAAATATGGCTTTCATGGAGCATTGAGCTGCATTACTATGTTCAGAACACATACTCCTTCTGAATAATTATTCTAGTCACTGCTCAATAGGTTTCCCACATGTGAAGTCTGCCAAGCTCCTCTGGCTTCTAATTTAGGAACTAAAGAGATTTCCTTACTGGGCTAAAAAATGGTCTTTGAGCAAATGTGTGACCTTCCCCATTCACTCAAAAATGGTCACAGATGGACACTGTACTGAATGTGGTAAGATAAATTATGTGACTGAGCTGTTTTCCAGAGTGTACTTTTTCAGGCTAATACACCTAATATTTTTCTGGCCCACTAAGGTTTCGCAAGACTGTCTTTATGACTGAGTATATGATGCATGACATTCATTCATCCTTAAGTGAGCAAGCAAGTTATTCCTAATACATCATGAGAGATGGCATATCATCTACCACTGTATTATCCATTTGTATTTCACTTGATCTTGATGAAATGCATACTTTTATTTATCAGATGAAATAAGTGAAGTAGATTGCGTATTACACCATGGAAATTCTGGAGGTTTGTACTTTTCTTTTTTTGAGTCGGAGTCTCACTCCGTCGCACAGACTGGAGTGCAGTGGCCGCTGCCAGCCACCGCAGCCTCAACCTGCTGGGCTCTGGCGATCCTTCCGCTCAGCCTTCCAAGTAGCTGGAACTACAAGCGCGCGCTACCACACCCGGCTAATTTTTTGATTTATTATAGAGACGAGGTCTCACCAAGTTGCCCGTGGGTCTCGAACCCGCGGGCTCAGGCAATTCACTCACCTCAGCCTCTCAAGGCGTGGGATTACAGGCTGAGCCACCGAGCCTGGCTAGGTTTGTACTTTTCAAGGATAAGTTTATAGTGAGGTAGGTGTTTTCATTTAATTTTTATTTTGATTCTGAGTTTAATATATCCTCACATCTTATATCTAAGTTTATATTTGATAAAAGAGTACCTTGGTATTGATACTCTTTTGGGACTTAATTTTTCAGTCTGTGTTGTGTTGCTAAGATCTATCTATGTTTTTGCATGCAGCAGTAGCATATTTGTTTTTAAGGACTATATAACATACCGTAGTGGGAATATACCTACAATTATTTCTGCATTTTCCCAAATGGGTATTTGGGTTACTTTCAGATTTTTCTTATTATGAATACTGTTGTCATGAACATTTCTGTATATGTCATCTACTATCCATGTACAAGAATTCCTCTAGTTTCCATCTAGGAGTGGAATTACTGGGTTACAGAGTATCTCAATGTTACAAGATAATGCAATACTGCCTTCCAAAGTAATTGTACATTGCTACCAGCAATATTTAAGAAATCTTATTCATCCGTATTCTCTTGAAAGACTTGATATTATCAGACATTTAAAGTCTTGCCAATTATATGGGTTAATAATGACCTTCATTTGCATTTCCCTGATCACTTACAATGTTAAATATTTATTCAAAAACTTATTGCCATATATATTACCTTTTTAATAAAAAACCTGTTCATGTCTTTTGCCCAGTTTTAAAAAATTGATTGAACTTTTTTATTATTATAGAAGCTCTTTATATATTCTTGATTTTAATTCTTTGATGATTATATGAATGAGAACTGTCCTCTTCTAATTTGTAATTTTGCTTTTCACTTTCTCTAAGGTGACTTTTGATGATAACATATCCTTGCTTTTTTTATTTTATTTTTTAGAGACAAGGTCTTGCTATGTTGCCCAGGCTGGTCTCAGACTTCTGGGCTCAAGCAGTCATCCTGCTTTGGCCTCCCAAAGTGCCAGGATTACAAGTGTGAGCCACTGCTCCTGGCCTTTTAAATTAAAAAAAAAATTCCTTAACTTTTTTACATGTCCTTGTTTTTAAGAGTAAAATTTATTAAAACTGTATTTTATTTTACTATGGGTCCTTTGCATCTTTTTGAAAGAGCCTTCTTTATCAAAGTCAGAAAGAAGTCTTTAAAACATATTTTCAACTCAAAATTTAAAAAATTTGTTCTGGTATTTTAATTCCTTGTTCCATCTGCAATTAATTTTTGTATGATGTAAAACAGAGGTCCAGTTTTCATTTTTATCATATAAATTGGCCACCTGTGTCATATATTGAAGTTTTATGTATGTGTGGGAATTTTTTTTTTTCTGGGACTTCTTTTATTCCATATGTCAGTATGTCTCTCTTTGTCCAGAGTTATGTTGCCTTAGCCTCATAAGAAGTCTTGATATCTGATAGGGCGCAGCTCCCCTCCTTGCTCTTCTTTTTGAAAACTATCTTGGCTGTATCTTCTATGTCAAGTTTTAAATCAGTTTCTCAAGTTCTATAAACAACTCTTTTAGGATTCTGATTAGAATTTTATTAAATTTTTAGGTCAATTTGGAGAGACTGAATCTTTATAATATTAACTCTTCCTAATTATATACCTAATATATCTCTCAATTTACTTAGGCATTTTAAAAATGTCTCCTAATAAAGTTTTAAAAATTCACCTGCTTGAATATTGCATCTTTAACAAGATACTTACTGCTAGTCACTTGATCTTTTTGATCTATTACAAATATCTTTAAAATTAAGTATTCTAGCTAAATATTGCTAGTATAAAGATATGTGATTAGTGTTTGTATATTGATCTTGTATCTAGCCATCTTGCTAAATTCTGTTTTTTAAAACAATAACTTACTGGTAGAGTATTATGGACTTTCCGTGTTTACAGTCATAATTGACTTTTAAAAAAAATTTATTTTAAAGATGTGGGGTACAATTCAATGTTAGGTATAGATAGTTGACATTTATTCCTCCTTTTCCTCCCTTTAATCTTTTTAAATACAGTTTAGGAACTTTATGGTAAGGTTTTGCTTTTATTTATTTATTTTTCTTTATTTCAATAGCTTCAGGGTACAAATAGTTTTTGGCTACATGGTTGTATTGTATAGTGGCAAAGAAGTCTGGGCTTTAAGTGTACCCACCTCTCCCACCTATGTACATTGTACCCCATAGGTGACTTTTTGTCTCTCCACCCTATATCCTCCTCCCCTTTCTGAGTGTCCATTGTCTACTATACCATTCTCTATGCCTTTGCAGATCTAGAGTTTATGTCCCATTTGTAAGGGATGATATGTGGTGCTTGGTTTTCTGTTCCTGTGTTAGTTTACTTAGTATGATGTTCTCCAATTCCATCCAAGTTGCTGCAAAAGACATTATTTTATTCTTTTTGATGGCTGAATAGTATCCCATGCTGTGCATGTACCACATTTTCTTTATCCACTGATCAGTTGATGGGCATTTAGGTTGGTTCCACATCTTTGCGTGAATTGTGCTGCCATGAACATGCGAGTGCAGGTGTCTTTTTTATATAATAACCTCTGTTCCTTTGGGTAGATTCCTACTAGTGGGATTGATGGATCGAATGGTAAATCTTTTAGTTCTTTGAGAAATCTCCATGCTGATTTCAATTGAGGTTGTACTGATTTACACTCCCACCAACAGTGTATAAGCTTTCCCTTTTCACTGCAAGGAACTCTATGATAATGTTGAGATGTAATGATAATGGACATTCTTTTATATTGTTCTTGATTTTAAAGGCTGTGCTTTTAGTATTTTCCCATTAGTTTAAGGATGTTCCCTTCTCTGTTCCTAATTTACTAAGAGTTTATATCGGGTATTTACATAAATTTTTTTTCTTTATTTTAAAGATGTGGGGTGCAATTCAGGGTTTAGGTATACAAATGTTCATTATACAGGTACCCTTGTTGATAAGGTGTGCACCTACCTCCCGTGGCAATTTCCCTCAACTGCCAATTCCACCACCTACCCCGCCCCCGGCAGTTTCCTGCTACTGCCAATTCCTTTCTTATAGTATTATGATAGTTGTTTAAGGTCTGCTTATGATTGAGAACATATAGTACTCTGTTCTTTGTTTCTGTGATAGATCACTGAGTATTACATAAAATTTTATCAAATGCATTTCTGAATCTATTGATAGAACAGTCTTTTTCACCTTTAAGCTTCTAATGGGTTAAAATTAAAAATAACCAAAACAAAACAATGTGCTTTTAAGATATATACGTATATACACACAATAAATGCATATATTTAAAACAAGTCAATGATAAATATATGACCTAGTGCAGCAGTTAATGCAGATGGGTTGGAGAGATGTAAATTGTTGTTAATGTTCTACTTTTTGTGTCATTTGCTGGATTCATGAGGATGTATTATCTAAACACACAAATGTATGCATAAAACATCAAATAAAAAAGTGGGACATACATGGGCCATTGAGGAAGGTAAGCATATGTATTATGAACGAAGAATTATGAATAATGTTACTCTGTAGTTTAAAAAAGAAATTTTATATTTGCCTTCATAAAACTGTGAGCATTTATTCCTAGGTTAGTAAAAAGAGTCTTTAAAATGCCCTTATTTGTTCTTCATTGCTATTGGCTAAGGTTTTCTTCTTTACAGACCTTTTGGGCAGTTTTTAGACTTAATTTCATGACTCACATGTGCATTAGGGTCTGCACATTATAGGAGTAAAAAGTTCCATGATTATCCCAGGCTCTCAGTTGTGTAGTCCGAAAATTACCAGATGATTAATGGCTCTCATTTTAGGTTGACATTGTGCAGAATGTTCTGTAGAGTATAGAAGACCTGATCCTTTCTTTTGGTTACTTAGGCCGCATGGTTCTGTATTGAACATGTCGTGAATTTCTATCCTGTTCTGTCCCATCCATCTCATTCCATCCTGTACTGCTATTGTATGAAGTATGTAGCTTGTGGGGAGGACACTTGGAATATATTACAGTGGTTATGAACATTTGGAATGAATAGACTTGGATTTTAAATCTTGGCTCTTCTTACCAGCTGCATGGTCTTTAGAAATTTTAATAACTTCTCTGAGCATCAGTTATCTGAAAAAATTGTATGATATTTTTGGTAAAAGTAGAAAAGTAAACTATCTTTTTCTTAAATTATATCTATTTTGTCTTTGTCTTAAATTATATCTATTATTACTATTATCACACCACCATTATATATAATTAATTTTTGCATTTCAAGTATATTGAATACAGTTTCAAGCCACTGATCTAGATTTTCCCCTGAGTGTGTTAAAGGTGTCAGTTGTTTCCTAAGTATTAAGAAGAACCACAGTGCCAAAATATTCTTACTTCAGAGCTCTCAACCATTGACTTTTCTATTTTGTCTGTACTATTTCTGGAGAAAAGGGAGAGACAGGCAATTATGTTGCTCACAGTCAAGCCCTTTCTATGCACAGCTGACAGATGGAGGTGTTTGGGCTGATCACAAGGCTGAGAGTAACAACCATGATCACAGCAATCGTCTTTGTACCGAGCATCTGTGTGGCAGTCACTGTACTAAGTGCCTTACCTTCAGCATCCTGCTGGGTTCTCACTGAATTCCCTAAAACAAATCTCCATCTTGACACCTTTATCTTGACACAGAGAAGCTGGGGCTTGGAGAGAGTCCATTTCTAGCCCAGTGTCATACAATCAGTAAATGGCAAAACCAGGAGGCACTCACCAATCTCTGACTCCAAAACCCACAGTCATAATCATTGCCCATGCAGATGCTGCTCCCTAGAGAGTTGTTGTCTCTCCCTCTTTTCTCAAAGTGGGAAAGTACGTGGAGCCTCTTTTAGGTGGGACCTGGTAGGTAGGTGATGCTAGTTGAATTCTCTGTATTATTTGGGAAAGCTAGCTTGTTGCCAAGGTAAGAGAGGCTCTGGAAACATTGGAGGCTACTTGGTCAGTTTCCAATGAAAATTAAATCTAAAATGATTTAGTGCTGAGAATGGTAGGTTTGAAATTTTTGCACTGTTCACTTTGGAGCAGGACATTTAGATACGGGGGTTTCATGACTGTGTTTTGGATTTTCAAGTCAGAACACTAAAAGGTATATAAAAACCTTTGGAAAATATCTATAGCATGCTGAAATAAAGTGAGAGCTTAATAAAAATATGCATTAATGCAGGAATCAGCTGCCCTCAGACTAAGCACAAGAGATCTCTGTTGAACCTTGGGAAAAATAAACTTACTCCCTTGGCTTTTACGGAGGTGGCACTAAAATTTGGTGGTTGTGCCCAGCAGCAGGGTAGTAGTGCAGAATGAAAACAGTCTGCAGGAGCCCTCAGATGCTTTAAAACACAAGCAAATTAAACATTCACATAGTCTTATAAAATGAATCCCTGAGTCCCTCATACCACACAGACAGTTGGTTTTTTGAAAGAGAAATTCAACTTAAAAAGATAGTTTACTTTTCTACTTTTACCAACTATTTAATTCATCAGAGTTAGCTGAAGGATAAAAGAATAAAATCTCTGTTTAAAATCCTTTCCTTCTTCAGCACACCAAAAAAAAAAAAAGACACAGAAGTTTTAGGAAGAATTGTTAAATTTTGTTTTTTGTCCTTTTGCTAGTTCCCTACCTTAATCCAGTTAATATAAAATGCCGAAAAAGCAATTATCATTCATCCTTCAACTTGATGAACAAGTATTTTGATTGCAAATGAAGTATGTCCTGTAAATGATTAAACACTAATAAAAACAAGAATCAACCTGATTTGTTTCAACGCCTCCATTTCTCTACAGGAGGTGA
Source organism: Carlito syrichta (assembly GCF_000164805.1). Taxonomy (NCBI): domain Eukaryota; kingdom Metazoa; phylum Chordata; class Mammalia; order Primates; family Tarsiidae; genus Carlito; species Carlito syrichta. The sequence goes on from NW_007232491.1 coordinate 207,423, forward strand.
CATTTTTCTGTCAATTTGTCAAGTGTTATTTTTTTCAGCCTCCCTTTGGCTTGAATAGTGTATATTTGGTTTGGTTTTGAATTCAGTGAAGAATATGACTGATTTCTAAAATGAAAAATGGTATCATACTTCTCAGATTCTCTTTATAAAAATGCTACATAAGTGCTTACAACACATATAGAAGTTTGTGACTCCCCAGAACTTCTATGGCATCCTTGAACATTCAATATTTAGAGTGAATTTAAGTTACTGATAGCATTTGAATAACATGCAGTATAACATGGCAGCCCTGTTAGGCTTTCTGTTTGAGTAGCCTTAGTAAGATAGCAGTTGACCAAAAGCTGACAGCTGTTTCTGCCTATGAAAGAAGTTGGTTCAACGTTCCAGGTTGCCATTTCTTCAGTATTCTTTTAAGTCCATTAATAAAGTAATAACTACGAATCTAGCGTTTACATCTAATATGTGGTTTTATAATTTAACAGGTGAGAGTATATCTTCTGCTGTTTTTTAAGTGTGGGGAGAGTTTGCTTCCTGAGTTCCCGTTTTGGGCTCCAAACAAGATAACCACTATCAGAATAGATCTGCTCACCCAAACATTAATTGGCACATAGTAGGTGCCCAATAAATAATGTTTGAATGAACAAATGCTGGACATTGAATGAAAGGACCTTTTAACCTCTCTGTATATCTAATTCAGTGGTCATACTAGTTAGGGGTTTAGAGTCAAACTTTCTCTTCATATCATGGCTATCCATGTAATGTTTTAAAAATTATCCTCACTTGGATGGCTGTAAATTCCAGTCTTCAAACATTACCTCCGGATTTAGATAAAAGTAAAATCATGGTGTTGGCTATAAGCAAGCATGGAAATATATTAATTTCTGGTTTCTAGGAAGGATGGAAAAAAAGACTTTTCCAGAATGAGTATGATTCCTCTCTGATATGAGAACTGAATTAAGTGTCTCTAGTTGCATAAAGTTTCAGTAGTAACTCATTAGTGGCTCTACTATCCCTTGTTGGTATTATATATGTGCCGCTGGCTTTACTGGCAAAAAATGCTGATTGTTAATTTATCGATGCCAAGTGCAGTTATAAAACCAGCTTTGTGTAATACATTAAAAACTAGACTGAAGGTGCCTTGGTTATTGTATTAGTTTTTATACTCTCTTGCATCATGTAGTTGCATGTGTACTTTTACAAATAATCCTATTGATGCTATTAATTCTTTTTTTATATTTCAGAGTTTAGTTTTTCAAAATAATAGTCAAACATTTGTGCTATATAAGAGTAGAATGACAAGTGCTTTGAAAGATAACACAAAATAACCTGTTATAATGAGAACATGTATCTTATTGTCACTTAAAATGTACTTTTATGTTTTAATAGGATACATGGGATAAAGGGAAATATACACTCTAAACCCTTAAATATATAGGGGTTAATTCAGTGAATTGAATTAAATTTACAGAGGGCAGAGAGCCTAAAAAGTCCCTTCTGCAAAGACTACAGAAGGAATATATATATATATATATTTTTTTTTTTTAATACAGTAGACCTCTACCATATAGTAGTGCTATCACAGTCTCACTGCAGTGACACTAAAATATATTTGATATGCCACTTTAGTTTTATCCTTTTATTTTTAGCTTCATGACTTTTCAAGTTATTTGGGATAAAAATATTAACTGCTTAGATTTGGCAAATAATTAAATTAACTTGAGTTGCTTAAATATGAAATAAAGATATACTTTGGTTAATTAACAGAATAACTTCAAGTTACTCAACAGGCCTGTTCTTGGCATTTCAAATATGTAGTTAGGTTTTATGATGACCTAGTTAATATCTCCAAAGTAAGAAAGAGTGTGACGGTTTGGGTTCTCTAGAAGCAGTGCCAAGATGGAGTGTGGTACAGGATGTTCATTAGGAATCATCACTTGTAAAAGGAAAGGGGAGAAATCAGGTTTGGGTGGAGGGAGAAGCTGAACTGCCTCACAGGCCTGGCAAGCCTCCATGAATGCAGTAGGGCTTTCTAGTCAGTGATGGCCTGTGTAGGCCGAAATGGCTGACCTTCATATCTCCTTTGCTCAGTCACTGAATGCAGGTCATCCTGGAAAATATGTGACCTCAGGCAAGAGGCGCTCTGCAGCTGGGGCTGGTCCTGAATTGCTCTCTGCTGGAGGCTATCTGCTGACACCCACCCCATAGCTAGGCAGAAGATCCCTCCTTGAAGGGCACAGACTTTGTGTCTATCATATAGGACTCATAATAATTATTAATAATAATACTCATATTTTATGTATTTATATCATTATCTTCATCTGACCAATGACAAAATGGAAGCAAAATAATTTGCTTAAGATCTCATGGTTAATTCTGGGCAAAGCTAGAAAGAATAGCTGGTATCTTACTCCTAGTCTTTAGCAGACTAACATCATGCTGCAGTGGGCATATTTATTATTTTTAAGTGGGTGATCAATCAGTATATGTGAAGGAAAAATGAAAGGAAGGAATTGTAGCTACATAAGAACTCGTGCAGTAAGCAAGAAAGGGCTGGGTGTAGATTTCAACTGACCTGACCTCCCAGTTGTGTTCTCTCTGATTCTGTGACCAGGCAAGTCACTTGGTCACTCTGACCTTCAGGAGCTGATCTGGAAATGAAAGGAATGAAGTTTGTGTGTCAGTTAAGTAATGTAGATGTTTTTATAGCAGGAAACACAATTAGGTTACTTTTCTTTCTTTTTTTTATTATAAAGTTCTGGGGTATAATTCAGGGTTAGGTATAGAAACGTTGATTATGCAGGTACCCTTGTTGATGAAGTATGCCCCTCCCTCCGCTAGCAGTTTCCAAATGCTGCAAACTTTTCTTAAATGCCGCAAACAAGTCAAGCTGTAAAATGTTGGCTAGAGAAATGAAAATTTGAACTTGAAGGCAGAGAGAATTTTTCTCCCTAGTATTTTCCCTTTGTATCCTCTTATTCCTTTAGTGTTAATGTATTAGGAAATGAATTCACAAACTTCTGGAGGAGAAGTTGCTTTCCCAATGTGGGTCTACTCCAGACAGGCATGGAGAGAAGATTTCATAAGAGAGGTGAGAAGAAAGCATGGAATGAAAAAGAGCCACTGAATCAACAAATGTTCATAGGATGCTTATTATGGTCAAGGTCTTTTTTGAGTTTTAATGATATAGTTCATTAGAAGATCATTGAAAATACCAGATCTGAGATCACTGAAGATGGCTCCTTCTCTCTTTTCCACTGCCACCTTATTGGTTTAGGCGACCGTGATTACCCAGGTTTACTGCAATAGGCTAGTCTCTGTCTTCTACCTTTCTACATTAAGGTTACCTTCAACTCATTCTTCACTCTGAAATTCTGGTCATGTTACTCCTTGCTTCTTAGGACTTTAATAAAGCCCAACATACTCAGCATTTACTGTTGCTGGTGCCCACCCGCCTCATCTCTCACTATTTACCAAACCCAAACACTTGTTCTTCCATCCTTCTGTTTTACTAATTCCTCTGACAGACTTTGCCCTCCTTGCTTCAGGCATTTGCTCATATTAATTTCTAATTAGGAATGTGTTTACCCTTTCCCTTAATGCCTGGCTAACTTCTACTTGGTGTAAACATTGCTCCCTTTGGGAAAGCTTTCATTGATCCCTAGGCTAGATTGGGCCTCCTTCTCACCTCCAACACTCCCTCCTAGAACTGATCACAGGAGGTAATAATGTGTTCATTTGTGTGATTGTCTATTTCCCTCAGTAGGCTACAGCTCCACCAGGGCAGTGCTGGGGCTGTTTCAGCTCACGGTTGACAAGCACAGTTCTGGCACAGAACAGGGTTTTGATGAATCTTTTGATAAATAAAGTTTTTAGAAGGATCACGTAATCCTCTTCTGACCAGCCCATGCTTTCCATCTCATTCCTGGAGCCATCCAAGATGGACACAGACCGATGTAATTCCTGCATGTTTTAAGCTATGCATTTGCTACCACAATGACTAGGAACCAAGACTTTACTCAAATGCCTACTCTCTCTCTCTCTTTTTTTTTTTTTTAATATGGAATGCTTCACGAATTTCATGTCTACTCTTAAAAAGAAAATTCTTATCTTTGCTTAAACTTTGTACTCTTCATGATATTTTAGTGTATGCTGTTGTGTCATGTTAAAAAAATTCATGGTACTTTTGATTTATTTAAAAAATTATTTTCCTTAATCCAGTCATTGTATGATAAGTGATAACCTTGAAATATTGTGATTCAAGTCAATAATTTTTAAAGGACCTTTTTTTTTTTTTTTTTTTGATGGGGCAGAGGGTACTTTACTCATGTTGTCTCCTAATCTACTGTTTTTCCTTGATCCCCAAGGTCATCTCATTACAGCATCCAGTGTCTTGAGATAATAAGGAAAAGGGAGAGCTGAGAGGAAGATTAAGGGTGAACTGAAGAATGGAAATCTCTAGAGTTTGTTTAGAAAAGAAAATGTAAACCTCCTAGTAATAAGTGGGTTTTTTGGCTATTTTATGCTGGTGTGAGTTCAGGCTGGCCTACTTTAAAATGGACATCTATTTTTATAGGAAACTCAAGGAATGTCTGGAATTCTGCTTAGAAAAAGGAATCTGCATCCTGCTGTGAGGCAGCAAAGTACTTGTTTTTTGTCAGTTGTGCTCTTAGGACTTCAGTTCCAAAGGCTTCCTAAAAATTGGACATGGACTGCCTCTGAGGTTCAATACTGTCTCTTTAAGAAAACATGAGAACGGTTAGATGTAGAGCAACTGAAAATGACAGGGGTTCTATATATTTACTTTAAGAAATGCAAAAATGTGTGTTACAGTCACTTTGATAGTGTGTGATTTAACTGGTCATTTTGTCTTTGTGTTGCATTTTGAAACTATTTATAGAGCTTTCCATATGAATATTTATTTTCACCTCAAATAAATTAAAACAATTAGTTGTTTAATTTAATTATTGCCACTGTGACATTCCAGAATTTCCCATATGTGAATGTCAAAACTAATGAAGTAAAAAATAGTTTATAACCATTCATGCAAATAACAATATTGAAATCATACTAAGAATAACTTTATTTGAAACCTTTTCTTATCTTTTTTGTATTATGATTAAAACTACTTTTTGTAAATCTCATAATTATAGATAATGTCAGTCTTTCTAAGTCTTAACTATGTCATTCTGCCATTTTTGTTAACTAAAACAGAAACTAGGCTGACTTAATTTTTTAGTCCCATAGAGGTTTATTTTATTTTATTTTTTTAGTATAGTTCACCATTTTTGCCTTAGGGAAACATGGATTGTCAGATTGACAGATCTGGTTAACATGGAGTTTCTGGCTTCACTATTTATTCCCTTCATGACTAACCAGAAGCTTCAAATTGCTGATACCATATTTTATTTAATTTTTAAGTTTACTAGATTTAATAAGTAAGTGGGTTTCTTCTAAGAGCTTCATTTTCCACATTGTGAATGTAATCTTAAGAAATATAGGAATTCAAGAAAAAAAGGAAATGAGGTGTTTTTCTTGCATAATCATTATCTTGTAAGAATTCACACATAAAAGTAGCTCTTGTATTCTGAGAGAGTTTTTTTAAAAGTGGCTTTTGGTTAGCTCTGTGTGGTATGGCCCAGAAGAAAACCTATTTGTTCTTTTTAATAGCTCCCTCCTCCCCTGCATTTTATTTAGAATAATTAATAGAAACTTTACTCTGCTTTTATTAATAGATAAAATGATCAACTATCTCCATAATAATAAAAATCTTGAAATCTATGCATGTTGACTGATGGAAAATGAAAGCTCTTTTTGGTGTTGGTGAGATAAAGAGTAGTTAATTGACTTTGCCATCATGGTCTTAGTGTATGACGTTGGGGGAAAAATGTTTTCAGTTTTCTCATTACAGACTTAGACTATCTTTCCATCAAATTAGAGGTAAGTGGTACTCTACTTGTCTACTTCATGTCCAAATGACTTTTGCATATAAAAGTAAGTATTTTATGTTATATATTTCTAGTGAAAAACTAGGAGATGATTTGGAAATTCATAAATCAGTTGGAACTTTCCTCTCAATTCAGATACTTTTTTTTTTTTTTTTTAGCTCATTCAGCATTGATTTAGAACCTAATAAGCAGTAAATAGGGCAGTCTTTCCTCTTAAGTACCCTGTTTTATAGTGTGAAATGAGAATCAGATTAAGGGAGATATATGTATGTAATTTTCCCTGGATGCAGTAGTGGTCATGCTAATTAATGACGCTGTCAGTGGGAATGATGGGAGACAAGGAAAGCTTAATAATAGACGACGTGACTTTCAACAAATTTTGAAGGAATTTTTGCACAGCTACTATACATGGGCACTCTTCTGCATGTTAGAGAACCGGTGTGAATAAGACAGCATCTCTGCTTCATTGAGCTTATATTCTAGTTGGAGGAAATAGTTACATGAAAAAAAATAGGTAGTGATTTTACAGGTAGAGAGAGAGAGAGGGCTCATTTCCAGTCATTCTTGTGCCTTCTCCCCTTGGATGGATGGGTCTTTTGATTTACGTGGAAGGTCAAAAGCACATGTGGGAGGGCTTAGTCTTATTTAGAGGAGGGACACATATTTCTAGTAACGAGAGAGAAAGAGAAGCTGCAGATCAGCGTTCCAAGGTCTGTAACTTGATGGTGGGGAGAGCTCTTTTCTAAAGACTTTTGTTTTCCCAACACAATTTGAGGTCATCAGCTGAGGTTGGAGTCAGGTGTGTGTTGAGGTTGTTGGAGAGGAGGGCAGATATGAAATAGCTGTCCGAAGTAGGATTGCTCACTTATGAGAAATACGGAAGCATTGAGTATCTATTTGAGGTGGTAATCATGAATCTAAAAAAAAAAATTTAAATAAATCTGCTTGCTTATGTGATTTTTCTCAGTGAATATTCAGCTCTTTGGCTACAGGTTGGTTGTTGGATTTTGATAGAGTCCTACAGGATTGAAGTTTTGATTGGCTGTAAATAAATTTGATGAATGGATGGATTCTTGACCAGCTTTATATAGATCTGATGGAACTCAAATGTTTGTTTTAAAAATTCTTTAAAATATGTACATTTAGCCAAAATTAGAACAGATTTCTTAATTCCAATTCTTTCCAAGCATAAAGACTTTTGCAAGTTGACATTAAAAATAAGCCTCACCTTCTTTTCAATTGACATATCAATTCATTAGCTACTTTTCTAAATGGAATAAAATACATTGAGTGAAACTGTTATTGCTGAGTGTTTTTAGCTTTTGAAGACTAATATAATTTTAGTAGTATGAAAAAACCTGCTTTCTTGCCAGTGCTGTCTAAATGTGATGACCCTTCCCCCTCCCACCCTTGCCTGTTATTTTGTGGGCTTCACTGCTCTCTGCATTTGTTTCTTTTAACAGCCCTTTAATGTTTTCAGTTCAAAAAGCTTTTAGTTACCATTAGGAATGGATCCAAAACCAGTGACAGAAATTAATAAACAATACCTTTGAACAATGCTTTGTTACATTCCATTGCACAATATCTATCTGCATGAAATTCTTTTCTTGCCAGTGAAGTAGAGTTTAAATAGAGCATAGGATCACTGGATAATGCCTGTAAGAAACATTTTAAAAACCTAGTTATCCCTTTGAGACTTTTGTCTATTTCCTTTTCTATCTCCCCTTGGACAGTATTTTATCCTGGAAATTAATTCTGCAACCCCTTTTGTTTCATACCTTATTTTTCTCAATACATTGCACATTGTTACTTCTGCCCAAGTTACCTTCAATGAAAATAGTTTAGTCCATTTTCATTCCTAACCTTATATTATAAGGCTGTATTATGAGTGTGCCAAGTACAGTTCCTATTGTTGTGATTTGAATATAACTACAGCTACCATAGGCCTTAGAGAATTTTCATTACTCTCCCTTTACTCTATGTCAGAATTAAATTGGACTGGGTATTGAGATGGACATATTTATCCTAAATTTGAATACTAGACAGGTAGCTATAGAGATTATTTGTATCTATTTAGATACAAGTTAAAATTTATATACTTATTTATATTTATACATTTTCTGGGGAGTAAATTTCTTCTCTTGTAATATCAATTGTTTGTGGCGTACTTAGAAATTCAACATGTTAGTGAATCTGTAGGTTTTTGAAACATGTGAATATAGTAATGAACCTACTCATGTGAATGTAGTAATGTACTCTACTCATTTTCAAGTGGGAAGAAGTTGAATTAAATTTAGTCATTATCATATAGTCTTCAGGAGATTTGAGAACAACAGTGTAGATCAATAAGGGATTTTTATTTTGTACATCATAAATCTTTCAAATTTGGGGCAGAATTAATATTTTATAACAATTTTTTTTTTAACAAGAAAGGTTGCTTGAATTTAGCAAGGATGTCTTCCAAGATTATGTTTTAAATATGTCTTTTTGTATTTTTGCTGGATAAGTTTTTTTTGCCAGTGAGGAAATGTGTGGAGCACATGAGACAGTAATGCTTTGGCTGTGTTTTGATTTATGGTCTCTTATTTTATGACATTAACCATATTTGTTTATATTTGCAATCAACAGGGAGTTGTTTTGCTTTCCTAAGTGCTATTTAATAGGGTTTACACCTGCATTCTATTATCAGTTAATGGATTTTCTTTTGAAGTCAATTAATACAAAGCATTAATTGTACTACTTTTTTTTCTATAACTTAATGGATTTTTTTTAACCTTACAGTCTAGTGTTAGGTTGAAAGATAATGGTCCCTATCTAATTGATGCAGAAAGAAGTCAATTTGATTTTCCGGTACTTTTCAGTGTGAAAGTCTGAGGACCTCACTGCCCATTAATGTATCTACCTCATTATTTTCACTGAGCAACATTATGCAAATTAATTGAGAGAAGAGTTGCAGGGCGTGTGACTCTAGATCCTTAATTTCCAGAACATCTGTTACTTCAAAACATATTACCTGCTAAGTCTTTCCTCCTTTTTGAGTAGATACTGGAATTCTCATGACAAATTAACTCTTCTAAAGAACTCTTTTTGGTGCTGGGTTTTCGGCTTTTCTAAACTTTATAACTGAACTTTAAAACTTTATATTTATAATTATAAGTTATAGTTATAATTTTTGACTTGATTAGACTTATTTTAGGTATGGTGCGTTTAGACTCCTGCGAACCAGTATAACTTTATTTATATTTAAACATAATAAAACTTGCACAAGTTTTTTGCCTGAGTGCTTTTGAATAATGATCTTCCCCCTTCCTCATAACCTTTCTCCTACCCCCACTCTAGCTAGAAAAAGAGGTAAAAACAGTGGGACATTAGATAAGAAGTCTTTTAATGTTATAGTCAACTGTATTTCTGAAAACTGGATACTACCCTGCTTTCAGTTGTCCTATGACTCATTCATTTGCATTACAGTACCCTTCTTAGGGTGATCTAATAATTTTTCAAAGACATCCTGGCCTGTCTAAGGATATAACCTTTACAATGCTTATGCTGTGTTAGAAGGTGTTAATGGAATGCAGGAGAACAGGCTCCTGAACGGTTGATTAAATAATATTTTTGTTTCCTCAAGTAATGTTAAGACCAGGCAATCTTCAAGGAAAAAAAGAGTGATATCCAGCTGGGCAAAACTCTACTTGATATGACTTAAAAATTAATATATGTGGCTAGGAAGCTGTATCTCATAGAGGCAAATATCCTCTGGTGTATGTCATGTGGGGAAGAATTAAGGTAATAAAGTTGCTTACTTCTGGCATCTGTAACCAAACTCGTAGTGTTCTGAGTCTAGACTGTCATATTTTCAGCAATTTGGGCAAAATGATTTTTTATCCATACTGTCCAGAAAAATATATTACTAACTTGGAGTTCAAGGTGAACGAACCAGATACTTTTGGAATTATTTTCTAATCTTCGCGTCATTCAGGTTTTTCTCAAGGTAATCATATTGTTAGGTTCTAGTGTAAAAATTGATCCAAGTAATAAGATTTTACAAAAGAATCTGGGATTGATTTAAGTAGGAAATTTTTACATTAGCTAAGTTAGGCTCAGATGTGTCAAAATTTATAGCAGATGTCCCGTTTCCCAATGATTTATCCTGACCTATTGTATAAACAAAGCTATCTCATCACTTAGATATGAACTTAAGTGGACATTTACCCCTCTTCTACTGAAAGAGTTTGTTAAGAAATAAATAGGAGAAAAAATTGCAAGGGGAATATTTATCTCCTTAATATTTTCAAGTTCCTAGTTTACGTACCAACAATCTAGTTTTTTTTTTTTACTAGATGTCAATAGATGTTCAAGTGAATAATTTCTTAATTATTACTTGGATTAAGGTGGCCACTTCACATGAGAAAATTCACTAAGTTTTAGGATGCAGATATTAAAAATTTATATGACTAATTTCCTATTTTCTTATTCCAAATAAATAAAATTGTACTCTAAGTTAAATAAATAATCTCTTGTTTTAACCCAGTATGTTATTTCTCATGTACTATACTTTTTAGACTTTTATTAGCCATTTTCATTTAGACTAAAGAGTGCATTAATTTCACTGAAATATGCCAAAAGTTGCTTGCTGATAGAATAAATCTGATTGTAAGATTTATAATCAAGGAATCAATCACTGGCTTATATTCAATTAAAACTATGATAATATAATAAATAGCCAGCAACCCCCTGCCTTTCTCCTTCTCTTTTCTGATTAATTCAATTAACTAATATTTTGTGAACCCCATTGGTTTTTAGGTGGAGAAAATACACAGATTGCTTCCATTTTCTGAGTACTTAGGTCTGTCAGGAGCAGGTGGTTCTTCCTCTCTCTAACCACAGGGAAGAGGATACGTTGCCCCTCTCACTCTCTCCCTCGCTCTTCACAGAAGGTCGAACTGCAAATCTCACTGGTCAGAGCTGAGGACAACAGTGTGCTGCTTTTTACTTGCTACTGTTGGCAAGGTAGAAATATAGGCCTCCTCTCTCTTTCTTCTCCTAATCCTGGGACAGGTTGGTCATTCTTGCCTTTGCAGTTGGTTGGAGGTGAACCGTTTTTCTGTTTCCCTGTAGATAGGTACAGGTTATATAAGGATGTGGGGAGGGATGGAGGTAGGAAGTCACACTCAGCCTTGGGTTTATTTCATGTTTTGAAATAACTTTTGCTCTTACAGATACTGCATACTTAGAAAACATTTCATAATTATAATTAAATTCTTGCTGTCATAATAGTACCCAATGACACCAAATTTTCTGCATTATAGCATCCCAATTTTGGAAGTATCCTTGTAGTAAAAATTTCAGGATGAGGCCATTGCTTTGCTCATGGCTACGTCACATGAGAAAATTCACTAAGTTTTAGGATGCAGATATTCAAAATTTATATAAGACTAATTTCCAATTTTCTTATTCCAAATAAATAAAATTGTCCTTTAAATTAAATAAATAATCTCTTGATTATTTATTTAATTTATCAGTCGCCATATTTCCTAGCCTTGGCTCCCTCCCCTACCTGGGGGAGGTGAATCTCCTCTCTCTCTCTAATTTACTTTCTAAATAAATTATATTTTTCAATCTCAAAAAAAAAAAAAAAAATTTCAGGATGAGAATTACATATACTGAAAAGAACTCATATGTATTCATGTACTTGAATACATTTTAATATTAAGTGCAAGACATGAGGAAGGACAAAAAGAGATCAAGAAATTTCAGGAAGCATTTGAAAGGGCATTGCTTTTTTTAAAAATAGCAGCTTTCTGAAGTTTATTTCACATACCATGAAGCTCACCCTTTTAAAGTGTATAATTCAGTGGTTTTTAGTATATTCACAGAGCTATGGGTCCTTCACCACTGTCAAATACTGGAATTTTTCTTGCCCTCCAAAGAAACCATGTACCCATTAGCAGTCACTCCCCATCTTATGCCACAACCATGAATATTTCTGTCTGCAGATTTGTGTAGTCTGTGCATTTCATATAAATAGAATTATATAATATAGAGTGTTTGTTTTCTTTCACTTTGCATAATGCTTTCAAAGTTCATTGATTTTGTAGCATGTGTCAGTACTTCATTCCTTTTTATTGCCAAATAATATTCCACTGTATGAATTTACCACATTTTGTTTACTCATTAATCACTTAATGAACATTTGCATTGTTTCCACTTTTTGTCTTTTATGAATAATGCTGCTATGAGCATTGGTATACAAGTTATGAAAACTTGGGCATGTTTTCACTTCTCTTGAGTATATATCTAGAGGTGGAATTTCTGGGTCATATGGCAACTCTAGGTTTTGCTTTGTGAATAATACATTGACTTTTAATATAACTTCTGAATAGAAAGCAGTCAAATATAGGCAAGATTTTAGAATTAGGGTATTTGGGATGAACTAAGAATGGCTATATCTAACTTAAAAATCTTATTTTGTTGCAACATTCTTATTTTATAATTATAGAGAATTTAGGGAGAGTTGTTTGGTTGCATAAATTATTTTGATTAGTGGAATAGACTATCATGTCTGTTGAGACTGAAAGATAAATCAAATCTCCTAGTAAAATATTGGTTAATTTGCATATTATATTATATTCATATTTTATTCTCTAAAATGGTAACCTGAATACTAATGTCAATTGATTCCTCATTTTATAAATGTCAGGCTAAAGCAACACAGCATAAGTATTAAAATTGTGGAAGTGTATCCACATATTTTGTTTTATGTCAAAAGTACACAGTCAGTACTCTCTTGTTAGGTTGCAAATTAAGTTAATGTCACAGTATTTTTTGCTGACCATTCAGCACTTGTTCTACTAAATACACTGTTGTCCAAGGAATGGCCCAAACCCTAATTAGACAGTTTCAGAATATTTTTGTTGCTAATTTCTTTCCTATGTATTTGCATAGTCATCCCTTGTCTTTAATAACTTTCCTTTTACCCAAAATTCATGATTTTTTGGCACTGTCTTATCTTCGTGGATGTAATTACTTCAGCCCACATCTGTTGGCTATGATTTTGTATTAATATTAATTTTATGATCAGAGATTAGAGACTTTGGTTGTCTTCGTTTTTTTTTTTTTGAGTTGGAGTCTCATTCCATCGCCCAGACTGGAGTGCAATGGCCGCTCCCGGCCACCGCAGCCTCGACCTGCCGGGCTCCGGCGATCCTTCCGCCTCAGTCTTCCAAGTAGCTGGAACTACAGGCGCGTGCTACTACACCCGGCTAGGTTTTGATTTATTGTAGAGATGAGGTCTCGCCAAGTTGCCCAGGCGGTTCTCGAACCCACGGGCTCAGGCAATCCACCCACCTCAGCCTCCCAAGGTGCGGGATTACAGACTGAGCCACCAAGCCCGGCTTGTCTTCGTTTTTATATCCTCCAGGATAACATAGAACTGGCATAGCGTGGGTGCTCCCAAAGGTTTGTTTTATGAGTAAGTGAAAGAATGAATGGAATTTGGTACTGTTTTCAAGAAGGAGGAATGGTAGAGTAACATTTTATTTGCTATTTTTATAAACATTTGTTTAAGCCTCCCTAAACAGAAGAATTTCACTACTACATTAAAGATATGCCAATTTTTTTTCCTCCAAAAACAGAAGAAATGGAAGAATAGAGTAAGATTTTTTGCTTAAGATTAATACAATAGAAATAAACATGTCATTTTGTCTGACAGTTTTTTGTTTACATGGTTTACATGTTGAACATGGTGACCATGTGGATCAAATATGATGTGTGTGAAGTCTTCTGTGTAAACTGTGCAACCTCATCCTCTTGCTTCTTGTTTGACCTTCTTTCCAAGTTGAAGACATGAGACTGTTGGTATGAAATTGGTCTCCACAGGAAGCCTTCTTAGTTAATCCTTTCTGTTGATCCTGACCCAGGTTACTACTCCCCTCTGTTCACTTAAGATGAGGTTTCTCATGTGGAGAGTGAGCTCCTTTTCAGAACACTAGCGAAGGCCCAGAGATGTGGTGGCTCTTTGTCTTCTCTAAGATCTGCCTTAGCACATTGCAGACAATTTGTGAAAGAATCCCAGGTGATGCTTTCCACAGAAGGTGCTGTTTTGGCTGGCTTTAAACATTATCAGTGAAGATTCTAGCTTTTAATTGGTGACAGATCTGGGAGCCACGAGGCCTGGGCTCAGTTCGCTTTTGTCACCCACACACATGGGCCCCAATCTGTCTACTTGTTTTTCTCTGCAAATGATTTTGTGAGGTGGAGGAGCACATGATTCTACATTAGTTAAGTTCGGCTCAGATGAATCAAAATGCCCCATTTCTCAATTATTTATCTAGACTTATTGTGTAAAGAAAGCTATCTCATCACTTAGATATGATGTTAAGTGGATATTTATTTCTCTTCTATATATTGAAAGAGAGTCTGGTAAGAAATAAGAATACATGATTACTTCTTTCCCATAAAAACATTTTGATTATTCTCTTTTAAAATAGTTCAAAATGTTTTGTGAAGTGTTCACAAAACATTTTACTTACTTCAGCAAATTTCTGTTGTCTTTTGCCTGTTAATACAAGTGCACGGGATTGTGATAGTAAGAACATATTCTTATAAAATACTTTATAGGTAACAGTGTTTTCCACACATCTCTTCTGACTGCCACAAAAACTGAAGTAGGTTATTCTTCTGACTTAGAGATGAAGAAATTGAGATATATATAGATGAAGCAATTTGCTCAAGTCTCCAGCTAGTAAGTGGCAGTGTCAGAATTTGAACCTAGGTCTTTGGCTTAAGTGCCATACTCTCAGACAATCCTTAGTTTTGCAAGAAGGACAATGGAAGTTCTAGAGAAGTGTCAAAAAGTCTGAAAGAGGACAGGGCTTAGAATAAGACTATCTAGGTTTTGTAATTTTGTTTTATTTTTTAGTTTTATTGGACTATAGGCATAAGGAGTGTTGTACACATTTAAGTAATATTATAATAATAATTCATAAATCATTTACAAGCAGTCTATGTAATATCAAGGTTGAGAAGCACAGTGTCAAAGCATTATGCTGCTGGAGGCTTTTCTTTCTTTAACTGAACTCTAACCACAAACTCTTTACTGGCTACCTAGCCTCCACTCACTCCCTGCCCCAGTCTAGTCTACTTGGTACCAACAAAGACATCTTTTTAGGGTTCAAATCTATTCACTTCCTCCCCTCCTCTGTGTATAAGTGTTTTTGCCTGGTGTTCAAAGCCATTTTAAATATGCACATCTACCATTTCAGCCCTATCTAACCTAGAGTTCTCATTCTAGTCCAGAGATTCTATACTTCCCACACTAAAACTCTGTACCCACTAAACAATAACTCCCCACTCCCTCCTCCTTCTAGACCTTGGCAACCACCATTCTACTTTCTGTTTCCATGAAATTGAGTGCTCTAAGTACTTAATATAAGTGGAATCATACAATTTTTATTCTTTTGCATCTGGCTTATTTCACTTCACATAATGTCTTCAAGGTTCGTTTATGTTGTAGCATGTGTCAGAATTTCATTATTTCTAAGTTTGAATAATATCCCATTGCATGTGTATACCACATTTTGTTTATCCGTTCATCTGTCGATGGACATTTGGGTTGCTTGCACATTTTGGCTAGTGTGAATAATGCTGCTATTAACATGGGTGTATAAATGTTTGTTTGAGTCCCTGTTTTCAATTCTTTTGATTATATTTCCAGAAGTGGAATTACTAGATGATATGGTAATTCTGTTTAGTTTTTTTGAGGCATTCCCATACTCTTTTACACAATAGCTTTATCATTTTATATTTCTACTAGCAGTGTACAAGGATTCTTATTTCTTCACATTCTTGACCATACTCATGATTTTCTGTTTTTTAAAAAATTTGCGTGTCCCTAGTGTTTTGTGATACTGAGCATCTTTTCATGTGGTGACTGACCATTTGTATATCTTTTGGAGAAATGTCTATTCAAGTCCTTTGCCCATATTTTGATTGTTGGTTGTTCTTCTGTTGTTGAGTTGTCATCTATTATTTTTAAGCCCTTAGGTTCTGTGTGTCTTGTAACTCTTTCCATAGTCTGGCTTGCATTGGCATTATTTATGTGTGTCTTTGTCTCCCTTCTTGCTTCAGTTAACCCCTAGAAGACAGCCATATTTATAAATCCTTTAGTACCTAGCAAAGGTATTGCTTTGCTAGTAAGTCTCAAATAAAATTTGTTAAATGAGTAGTAGAAAACAGTATAGTCATTCATTCAACAAATATCTGAGTGCCCACTGTTGTCAAGACTATCTTCGAGGCACTGGATCTGAGCATGGGGCAGCATGGCTCCTGTGGGTGGAGGGAAGCAGTGGAGGTAGGGAGGACTGGAGAGCAGTTGTTTGGCCAGTGTGGTGTGAAGTCTCTCCATGAGATTGTGGCCATTAAAAAAATACTCTTATACAGTAAGAAGACCCATGACTTATGTTTCCAGTTTGCAGAGCTGATTTCTTATTCTCCTACCTTTCTGCCATGATTCTGACTCCTAATCCCCTTCCCTTTTGGGACATAGCTAGTTGGGGCATTAACTGGAGGGCTCAGATGTTATGTGGGAACATTGGGAGGAACCATAGAGGTATGAGCCCCACTACACCCTCTTCCCTTTAGTGGGAAGCTTAGCTTTCTGAGATCCTGCAGGTATTCTTTCAGCTTTGTCCAAAATCTCCAATATTGATATCAACTCACATCAAACCATGGATCGTTATTCATTACCTTGTAACTTGGTTGTTGTAATGAGTGGTGAATGAGTCTTCCAGATTTGACTATGGCATGTGAACTCTGACTTCTTGGGTAAGGGCCTGTGTTAGCTCCGAAAGAGCCATCTATATCCTGATTACTGCTCGGTTTAACTTTGGCTTCCCAGAGTCAGAGCTATCTACTTTAATGAATTAAATTCCTGAGTTTTTAGTAGAAAGGTTATGAATTGTGTTCTTGAAATGTCCTTGAGGCTCTTTACTTATTTCCGTGGCAACTTCCTTTTAACTCTTAGGAATGATAGATATTTATAAGTGTCCTCAAATGCTATCAGATTACTTTAATGGACTCAAATGCAATTGCATTGTCCTCTAATAATAGCATCTTTGCTGCACATTTGCAATTTGGATTGCCCTAAAGTTTAGAAGTAGGCTGAGTATACCTTTTAGTCATTTGTTACATTTAGTAGTTTTTCTCTGTGACCTATTCAGATTGTATATTTTTCTAATGAATGAGTCTCTATGAAAATTGTTGTTCGGTTTTCTAGTGTGCACTGAATTTGTGCTAGAAGGAATATTTATGAAACAAGAAGAGATTTTTGTGCATTTTTAAAATATCAATTGTCTGCATATTATCTGTGACAGGTTACAGAGTTTGAATGTGTTGTCCACTCATGTCCAGCGTGCATTCTTGGTTTCCTTCCCATCACTATTTGGTCAGTATATTTAGGTCTCTTAAGTAATTTAATTTTAAGCAAAATGATAAGAGAAGATTAATTTGTTGGGGAAATAAGACATTCTTCATTCTAAGATGAATGTTAATGTTTTCTGCATTTTCAAGTATTTTTGTGGCTAATATTCACTTCTATAGATATGAATGATGAAGAATTGGAAGCAAATATATAATAAGACTGCAGGTAATCATTTGTCACTTGTGATTGATGAAGAAGATTGAATCACTTAAAACTTCTGTGTTGCAGGCATTTCAGTTTTAAATGTTCATAAATCAGAGTCCCTACAGGAAATAGATGAACCCTCAAATAAGACAATTGAGGAGAGCTTAATAAAGGGACTATTTACAAAGATATGGGTGGAGTAAAGGGGAATCAACAAAGAATGGTGTAATACCCTGAGTAACAACTGGTAAGAAGTGGGTACCATCTTGTTTCCACCCTTGCCAGAAACAGTAGGGGAGGAGAGGTTACTAGAAGCCAGATAGGTGGGGCTTTCTAAAAAGAACTGTGCTCTTTGTGAAGGGATGTTGCCAACCCATGGTGATCTGGCAGAGCGGAAGATAGGGAATAAATGCCTTGACCTCACTCCCTCTCCTTCCTTGATCTCCTGCTGGTGTCTCTTGCTGGCTGAATTCAACAGGCAGTTAGTGGGCAAGGAAACCCATTGAGAGATCTATGCACTTCAGTTTCCCAGGGAACATAGCAGATATACATAATACAGAGTGTATCTGTGAGGGCAAATGGGAATTATCTATCCCAAGTGTGTCCTACTAGTTTTTTTTTTTTTTCTTGTTCATCATGGCATCAAGTATTAGGTCTCTAAAGAAGAGATCTAGCTGTCTGGGCAATGTGAACCATTCAATAGTGGATGTTTTAGATGCTCCTTCCCCACAAATCCTGAGCAGCCCAGGACACTGAGTGACATTGAGCCTTGTTGGTTCACATCCTGTTTCTCTTACAAGAGAAATATCAGGGGCCTACTCTAAACATAGCTCAAGCACTTGCCTAGTCTTTCCTGGTTTATTCTGGAGATTCCTTGTCAGGACTATCTAGGCCTTGTAGAAAATTGAACACTTATGGTGTGTTAGACATAGACTACCAGTTTCTGGAGTCATGAAAACAAATAAGACATAGTCCTTTTTAAGACATTTACAGTCTAACAAAGGTGCCAGATATTTAAAAATTATATGCTATAAAGTATTATGATTAAGGAAGGATTCATTTCAAAGTTAATCTTGAAAAACTAGTTGATACTATCCAGGTGAAAGGTCATTACAGATTTTTTGTTTGTTTGTTTGTTTTGAGTAGGAGTTTCACTCTATCACCCAGGCTGAAGTGCGTGGCATACTCATGGCCACCCCAGCATCGACCTGCTGGACTCTGGCGATCCTTTCCCCTCAACCTTCCAAGTAGCCAGAACTATAGGCACGCACTATCATGCCTGTCCAATTTTTGATTTATTATAGAGATGAGGTCTTTCCAAGTTGCCCTGGCTGGTCTCAAACCCGTGGGCTCAGGCAATCCACTCGCCTTGGCCTCCCAAAGTGCTGGGATTACAGGCGTCATTACAGATTTGAAATGAACTGACCTACCTCAAGACCTTATCAGGTCAGTTTTGTACCAGTCATCTCTTCAAGCTAAGCAAGGCATTTTTGTCTTTAAGGACACAGAAGTCAAATTTCTAGCATACTACCTTTCCATTTGGGAATATACTGGTAGCAACAGCCCAAGAGTGACAGAATCTTTCCTATCTTCCACTCACACCCACAGCCAGCTAAGGTATCCAGAGGTTCCTGGAATTTTTAGGCACACTGTCATATGTTATACTCAATTTCTGTATTTTTACTGCCTTCTTGACCAGTTTCCGAAACCTGAATGAGGGTTCACCTGAACACTGGTTTTGATTGATATCTTTTAATCTCAGCTACTGTCCAGGCCTTCATTTGCCTATAGGTAACAGAAAGTGTTGCTTTTAGTGCCTCTGTGAGTGATCCTGTTCTTGAACCAGTGGAAATCTCGTCAGTGACTTGCCTGAGATTCTGTGTCCTATCCTAAAATTATTCCAGAATATATCATAGTCTTCCTCTAGGATGACGCATGCACCTCTCTCCCAGTGGGGCAACTGAGTAAGGAGGATGGAGTTTCTCTGGTTTGGCTTATAAAAAGTATTTGCATACCAGCCACCAGAATTTTACAGATAAGGACATTGAAACTTGAGAGTTAAAGAAACTTATCCAAGGTTTCACAGTTTTGAGTTTTGGAACCAGGATTTTCAGAGTCTATAAAGTAATTGCAACACTGAGCTTTCAACACTGAGCTTGTAGTGGGCCTTCAGTAAGTGTTTGTTAGATGAATGAATGAATGAATGATTAGTCTTGTTAGAATGTCGGAACAGCAGAAGAATTGGTAGAGTGATCGCATCTGAAAAGAAGAGTTATATTTTGAGGCTTGATTTTTTGGAAAAAAATGCCTAGGATGGAAATGTACTTTTGATATAATAGATCTCTAGTTCAATACCTTTGAGCATAAAAGATAACTCCTTTTGGGGGAGGGGGTGGTGTATATTCATAAAGACCCTTAAAAAAAACCCTTGTATGTTTAAATGTCTTTTCCAGAAGGGAATGTTTTCACATATCAAAGTCTATGATATGTTTTACATCTCTTTTCATATAATATTCCTTCTCACATTGCTAACAAGGAGAAAATAGGTGTTGGAAAACTTTAGTTTGAAGAACACAAAAGAAATGGGATTTCCTTGGGATTTTTCTCTAAGTTTTATCAACTTCAATATCTTGATATACTTTGGTTGATGAAACTGATGAGAGATAGAGAATGCCAGCTTAAGTAGTAGCACATGATTATAAATGTTTTGATGTTTTCTACTGATTATTGGAGAAACTATCTTTTTATCAGCTACTGTGTCTTTTTCCAAGTGATTTCATGATTTGCCTTTAAGCCTTAGGGCAAATAAATCTCCCTTTAAAGGAAAGGAATTTACGTGATCAGAAGATAGGCCAGCTATTTTTTTCTTACCATTCATCATTTACCATACTTGGGGTCTGTGGAATTTTGTTGCCTGTGTAGTCCATTAGCACGGGAGAGCCACTGGTCACAGATCTTCCGACTGATGTGCTGTCCCTGTGAACTAGCCCCAGTCAGCCAGTAGCCCTTGAAACTGATGAGAAAGGAATATACTTGTTATGTCTGAAAGAACACATGCTCTTGCCTCCTCTTTTAAAGCTTCTGAAGGGGTTGTTTTTGTTCTGACTGGGTAGACTGAATTGGATTTATTGTTTCTTGAAGAGTTCTAGCAGTTTTTTTGGTAAATAATCCATTTAAAATATTTCCTGAGTTGTAATATTTAGTACAGTCATCTTATGTACCACGTAATGAAGTTTTGGTCAGTGATAGACTGCATATATGAGGGTGTTCCCACAAGATCAAAATGGATCAGAAAAATTCCTGTGCCTTGTGATGTAGCCATTGTAACGTTGTAGCTCAACACATTTGTGGTGCTGCTGTATAAACAAACCTAATGTGTTACCTGTCTTTTAAAGAATAGCACATGCAATTATGTATAGTACATACTACTTGATAATGATAATAAATGACTATGTTATTGGTTTATTAAAGGTATACTAAATATACCTTTAATCACTATTTTAGTCTTCCTCTTTTACTTATTTTGAAAAATAAATGAACTGTAAAATAGCTTCAGGCAGGTCCTTCAGGAGGTGTTCCAGAAGAAGACATTGTTACCATAGGAGATGAGAGTTCCACGTGTCTTGCTGCCCCTGAAGACATTCCAGTGGGACAAGATGCAGAGGTGGAAGACAGTGATAGTGATATTTTTAACGTTTTAAAAATAGAAAAAAGCTTATAGAATAAGGATATAAAGAAGAAAACATTTTTGTACAGCTATACTATGTCTTTGTGTTTTAAGCTAAATGTTATTATCAAAACAGTCAAAAAGTTAAAAAAAATTATAAAACAAAAAAGTTACAGTAAGCTACGGTTAACTTATGATTGAAAAAAGAAAAAAATTAAAATAAATTTAGCATAGTCTAAGTGTATACTGTTTATAAAGTCTACGGTAATATACAGTAAGGTCCTAGTCTCTCATTCACTCTCCACTCACTGATTCACCCAGAGAAATTTCCAGTCTTGCAAGCTCCATTCATGGTAAGTGCCCAATACAGATGTACCATTTTTTTTGGAAAAAAAGTTACCTTTTCTCTGTTTAGATATGTTTAGATATACAAATACTTACCATTGTGTTGTAGCCACTTACAGTATTCAGTACAGTAACATGCTATACAGGTTTGTAGCCTAGGAGTGATAGGCTACCCCATATGGCTTAGGTGTGTAGTATACCAAGGAAAATAACAAATCAGAAAAACGTATTTAAGAACTTTCATAGATAACGTTACTTTTACTTTTGCTTCTGATGTTATTGAAATTGAATTCAGTAGAAAGGAAGCCTGCTTAGTTAAGTAGGATCCAAGATTAAGAAAAAAATAAATAGAAGGAAAAGTTTAGGTAAATGAAATCCTTTGATTATTCACTCTGCGTGTGCAAAATCTACCACAGATTTTTTATTTCAACAGCTCTTAGTCCTGTGTAAGTAGAATTTGCTTCTATAAACAGATGCAATTTGAAAATATGTACCTAACAAAGTACTAATTTCGAATGTAGCAAATGTTTAGAATTAACTTTTAATCAAAACATTAATTCATGTTATCTTAATCTGCATTGGAAAGCATTTATCTGAGTAAATGAGTTGTAGTTGTACTCTGAAGGACTGCAAGTTACACTTCATTCTTGAATAGCACTGGGCTTCTTTTAAAAATAATAATATTTAACCTGATCCTCCCTTCAGACATGATTTTACAGAGGGCAACAATGTGGCCTGTGAGGCTGGGCTGGAAGAGAACCACGGAGGTCATCTTTTTTAGTGGTTTCTCAGTGTGCTCTCAGTCGCACAGCAGGTTATTGACGTTTATGGGAGTACAGCTGGTGCCTCCTGCCTGGGAGGAATAACATCACTCCTGTTCACCCTTTATTTGTCCTCCAAACTGTGTATGTCAAGATTTGAGCTGACTGTATCAATCTGGCTTCATCTGACTTCTTTTTACTTCTTTCCCCATTTAATTATATTAAGCTTCCTTGTATGATGTGAATTGGGGAGATAGATACTTAGTGGTCAAAAGGAAGGGACTTTTAAAGGCAAAAGAGACCACATGAGAAGAATTTTCTGGGCTTTTTCAACTTGATTCTAACAACTTTTATAGGTTCTAACTATTTTTATAGGTTGACTTAGAAGAGTGCAGAAGGAATTGACTTCAAATCAAAGTTATATAATCCCCAGAGGTTTATTAGAATTCTAACTGTCCTTGTTATAATAACAATACCAGTCAAACAATAGTAATAATAGCAATAACAACCATAACAGTAACAACAATGATCAAGTTTTTTTTTCTGTATTGGGGTCTCATTTTGTCACCCAGGCTGGAGCACAGTGGCATGGTTATAGTTCACCGAAGCCTCTATCTCCTCGGCTCAGACAATCCTTCCATCTCATCCTCCTGAGTACCTGGGACTGCAGGTGTGTGCCACTACACCTGGCTAATTTTTTGATTTTCTGTAGAGACAAGGTCTCACTATGTTGCCCAGGCTGATTTTGAACTCCTGGGCTCAAGCATTCAAACCTCGGCATCCCAAAGTGCTGGGATTACAGTTGTAAGCCACCACACTTGGCCTCAAGTGTTTCAAATATGTTATTTTCTTGAACACTCACAACCCTATGAAGTAGGTATTAATACGTAGCCCCATGTTACAGATGAGAAAACTGAGGCTTAAGTCACCCAAAGTCACACACCTGCTGTGTGGCAGAAACAAAGCACTTTTCATTCATTAGAGCTTGGATCAGAAATCCTATTTATCCCTTTTTTTATAGGTGGTTAAAAGGAAAATATAAAAATTTGAGCTGCTTATCATTCTACATTAAACATTGTAAGAAAGTCATATCAATGTTGCAAAATTCGTTAAAGTAATAGAATAAAGATTATCTCAACATTAATTTTTTCTGGAATCTTAGATTTATGATTTTTTTCCCCAAGTGGGCTCTTGAAACTTAAGAAGCTTAAGATTTGTTAACTTAGTGAACTGTTTGTTTAGTTGCTAAATCACTGGAGCCTGAACTAGAACTAGACATGGAGACTCACTGCAGCTGTTTTTCACAGGTCTGTGGCTACCTAGCCCCTTAAATGATTTCCTCTCTCTGTGGCCAGTGCCCTCTGGGACTGCGTCTTACCAATTACTGGGATGTGTGTTTGAAATTTAAGAGCACTAGGGGTGTTGCTGTTCCTATTATTGCTGAGAGCCTTTTTGTTCTCTATCTAGTAAGACCTTTGTTAACTCAACTGCAAATGACGAGAAGTCAAAGTAATAGGAACTGTTTTTTATTCAACGGAGGCAAATAATAAGAAAACAAGTTGTTATTATTATGTTAGTAAGAAAGCAGAGCACAAAGACATCTTAAGCACATTCTGGGGATGATATCTGATTGTTTATCTGTTACCTATAGAGCGTCTACTCATTTAAGGAATCACAACACTGAGATGCTGTGAGATAGACCATTAGAACTGGAAGGTTTCCTTATTGTTCAGATGAGGGCATGGAGGCTCAGGGAAGTGGTCAGCATAAAGTCATTTTCAAAAGTGGTGCTGTTCTCTTTTTGTTATTTCAGCCTGCCTAAGTCACCAAAGATTCACTCATTGCACTGCTTACTAAGGCAGGGAGATAAATTAATGCATCTTAGAAAACTTTCACCAGAGGCTGAGATCGTTTTTTTGTTTTTTTTTTCCTCTAACTTTTTGCTTTTATTCATAAGGTAGGACTAATATTTTGGATATTTGAAAAGGACTAAGATGCATAGAACAAAAGACAAAGGAATAACAGGATAATGCCATATAGCCAGTATGTAATTTAGGTGATAAACCATGTGGAACCAATTTTAACTAATAGCCAACAACATTTCTCAAACAAGATTTCCCTGGGATATTAGTAGTTGTGCTGTAAAATTTTCATGCACAAGTAAGTTTGTGAAATGCTGATTTTATATATATATATATATAAAAATAAATCCCTCTTAGGAATTCATGTCTGATGTTAATTTTTTAAAGACTCTGAGAATCCCACAGTAGAGAAAAATGTTCAACTTAGTTTAAACCAGAGTTTCCAAATTTATTTGAAATAGAATCTCTGAAAGTATTCTAAAAAAATGCTGTGTGAGTCCAGATTGAGAACGCTGTTGTAGGGATTCCGAGGATAAAGAAGCTGTGATGTTGGTAAACATGGTTGAGGGGAACCTTGTGGAGGACTTGGCATTTGAAACAGGCTGGAATGAGCAAAAGCATGGGGCCTAGAATGGGGACCAGGCCTGGCACTCAGTTGGTGATCAGTAAATGTTTATTGGGCGCAAATGTAAGTGAAAACATAGTTTTTGTGAAAGGCAGTAAGGATATTGGCTTATTTAGAACAAAATGATTGGGAAAGGTGGAAATAAAGTTGAAGAGGCAGATTCATCAGAGTAGAGAGGGCCAAACTGAGTAATCAGGACTTGATCCAGCAGGGAACTGTTGCTGGTTGCTGGGTTGAGGATGACACAAGTAGAAAAAGCATCTGGGAAGAATAACCTGAAAATGGTGTGGAACCAGGCAGGGATGGAAAAGACGAAAAATATAGTGAAGAGCAAGGAGTCTCAGAAAGTGATGTTAATGTCTGTGGGTAGAAAGCAGGTTACATACTAGTTTTTGTACATGCCTAAGTAAATGCAAAAACAAGACATTTTTTAAATATAAGAAATAGGCAAGATTACTCCTTATCAGTCATCTCTGATATCTTGAAAAACAAAGGCATAGTGAAGTATTATCAGAATAGACAGAAATGCTATTTGAGGTGGAAAACTTGGATATTTGAAAAGATGCACAGAGCAAAAAGCCAGAGGAGTAACAGGATAATATCATATGTAAGTAAGTGATTTTACATTTCTGCTCAGAAGCCTATACTGTCTTTATTACTAAAATGTATTTGCCCCTTATTATGCTTGCAAGGTGTGAAATTCAGGATACATTATTCTGTCAGGAAACATCACCAGCTCCTGGAGTTCTCGGAGTGCGATCCACATTGACTTTCCAAGTGTTTTCACATTGCAAAGCAAATTATAAATAAGCATATCATTTTTCTTTATTAATTGTTGCACATATCCTTTTTTCCCCAAGAAGTAGAGTCTTGAAGAGCATTGGTCTGCATTGGTGGTTCTCAACCCCTGCAGATGAGAATCACCCTGAGAGCTTTTAAAAAATTAGGATGCTTAAGGTCTCACCTTCTAAGGTTATGATCGAATTTGTGGAACCACTGGTCTACATTGAGCCCAAAATAAGAAAACATATATTGTAGTGCATAGTACCCAAGACTTGAATTCTGTGAACATGTGGCAAGTGTGTTATATTAAGGTAGAAACTAAAATTTAAATTGTCTAGGAAATTTCAAGCTTCCGATACAATCCCAAGTTTCTCTCCTGTTTTTTGGTAACAATTTTATACTAGATTCTTGTATGCATTTAATGCTTGTGACTAACTTCTTACTTTTGATTAACTAAAGGGTAAAGCATAGTGATACTAAATTCAATTTCGGTTTTCAGACTTTATGTATCATTCAGTATTTTTTAAACCAATATATCACTTTAATATCTTTATGTTCTTATGTAATAGGTTTTGTTAGAACATTTAAACATAGACTTTTTAAAAAAAATCTGCCCTTGACACAAACAAGTGGAAAAATATCCCATGCTCACGGATTGGAAGAATCAACATTGTTAAGATGTCCATTCTACCTAAGGCAATGTACAGATTTAATGCAATACTCATCAAATTACCAGCAACATTCTTCTCAGACCTAGAAACAACAATGCAGGAATTCATATGGAAACATAAACGACCACGAATAGCCAAAACAATTCTCAACGAAAACAACAACAACAACAACAAAAAACAAAGCAGGAGGTATCACACTCCCAGACTTTAAATTTTATTATAAAAGTACAATAATCAAAACAACCTGGTATTGGTACAAGAACAAGCATATAGACCAATGGAGTAGAATTGAGATTCCAGAAGCAAAACCTTAATTTCTCAACCAACTCATCTTTGACAAAGCCTCCACCACCAACCACTGGGGAGAGGAGAACCTATTCAGTAAATGGTGTTGGGAAAACTGGCTGACCACTTGCAGAAGATTGAAACAGGACCCCTACCAATCCCCATACACAGAAATGAACTCTAAGTGGATCAGAGACCTAAACATAAAACCTCCAACTATTAGAATCTTAGAAAATGCAGGAGACACACTTATGGAAGTTGGAATGGGCAACCAATTCCTGATCAAAACCCTAAGTGCCCATGCCATAAGAGATAAGATAGACAAGTGGGACCTCATCAAACAGACAAGCTTCTGCAAAGCCAAAGAAACCATCAAAGGAGCAGAGAGACAGCCCACAGACTGGGAAAAAATATTTGTCAACTCTGTGTCTGACAAAGGCCTAACATCTAGGATCTACAAGGAAATCAAATGTGCTGAAAGGAAAAAAAACAAACAGCCCATCACAAAGTGGGCAAAATATATATGAGCAAAAGAAGACATACGAACAGTCAACAGATACATGAAAAAATGCTCAGCCTCACTAGTCATCAAAAAAGTGCAAATTAAAACTACACTGAGCTATCACCTAACTCCAGGCAGAATGGCCATCATCAATAACTCAAAAAACAACAGATGCTGGAGAGGATGTGGCAATAAGGAAACCTCTACCCTTTTGATGGGAGTGTAAACTAGCACAGCCTCTGTGGAAAACAGTGTGGCGATTCCTAAAAGTTCTAAAAATCGACTTTCCATATGACCCTGCAATCCCCTACTGGGAATATACCTGAAAGAACTCAAATCACTCTATAAAAAAGATACCTGCACACGTATGTTTATCGCAGCATTGTTCACAACAGCAAGAACTTGGAGCCAACCGGGCTGCCATCAAAAGAGGACTGGATAAAAAAAGTGGTACAATGGAATATTATGCAGCCATAAAAAAACCATGAACTTCGCAACAACCTGGATGGACTTAGAGTCTATAATACTGAGTGATCTTTCACAGAAACAAAGAACTGAATATCACATGTTCTCACTCATAAATGGGCCTTGAACAACTATCATAATACTATAAGGAAAGGATTGACAGTAGTGGAAAACAGTGGAGATGTGGAGCAGTGGGGAGGTGGGATTGGCAGTAGTGAAAACTGCCTGGGGAAGAGGGGACACACCTCATCAACAAGGGCATCTGCACAAATAATATTTGTATACCTAACCCTGAATTATGCCACACAATTTTAAAATAAAAAATTTAAAGGTGAAAAAAAAATCTGCCTTAAAAATCCTTTTTTTTCATGCCTCTTTTCATTCTTGGTACATGTGTGTTTTCAACCTTTAAATGTTAATTTTTTTAACATCTGTTTTGAAGTTTTAACTGTAAATTATTGTCCCATGGCCTGAGATTGTTGGAGAATACCCAAATCTGAGTAACACACCAGTGGTGACATGGAATAGAAAAGGTGTGGAAAGGGGTAGCTCGAGTCTTTTCTGAGCATAGATTTGGTGTGTCTAAAGCCAGAACGGACAGAGATGGACATCTGAGTTGTACCTACCAGAAGGCAAAATCATATGTCTAATATGGAATAAATCCCAAGTTAAGCATCCATAGGGCTTTTGTTCTCGTGTCTCTTAATAGCAGCTTTGTTCTGAAAAGTTTCTTTTGAATATAACTCCCCAATAATTGTTCAACTCGCTGGTACCTGGATGAGAAATGGAATTATACCATCTTGCATGAACAGTTTGAAAACGTGTACTAAATAATTTTACTTTCTCAATGTTTGATGGCAGCAGGCCTTGCTTGCAAAGGCATTTTTCTGAACAATTAGAAGCTACCTAACTTTAGTTACACATCCAGAAAATCCTATCCGCTAAGTTCATTTTACAGTCCTTGGTTATACATCAGAGGGCCTTTTAGAGAGCCCTTGAACATTAGGCATCTCGATGTTGCTCTTCAGCCCTAGTGGAAATGCTCATTTGTCCCGGCTTCTAAATTTGAAACTGCTTTGGCAAAAGTTCTCATGAATTATTGGAGGCCATAAAGCAAGTCATGGGCTATTAAAACAAAGGTCTCTCTTCTTGTGTCTCAGATGCACACCTGAAAAGAATCATTTTGGCAGATTTGACTGATAAATGAGTTAGAAAGGAGATGCATGGCATGCTGGTTCAGCAGGACGCCTTGACTGGTGGCGATAACAGAGGGTCTGGGGTGACCTGTCCCCAGGAAACGAGGGGTCTACTCGTTTTCAGTCATTAATCACCTCAGGAGCAGCCGTTTTAAATCCTCAAGTCTAATTGATACGGACATGGTACACTCGGCCGGGTGGCTGGGGGTTAATGCATTTTCCTGAGTGAGGGAAAGTGTTCAGGATACTCACAGGCATTCAGTTGTGATGAGCATAAAATTCCAAGAGAAGGTACATTTGGAAGGGTCAAGAGTATAGGCAAAATCTCAGAAATTGAGTTTTTAGAATACCAAAAGCCTGATGAGAAATCTAAAGGTATAACAGGATGTCTTGCAGACAATTTTAGTTGATAGTTTCAGCTAAGGAAAATTACTGTTACCAAGGTTGTTACTCATAAACCTCATGACGTTAGATCCTTTGTAGGCCTATAAACTATGTAGGTACATTCTGATGTTATTTTAACTTAAGGTTGGCACACTTCCTTAGCTTTGCAGAATTTTCCAATTATACCAAAGCAAACTGGAAGATTGAAAAATGTGATATTGATTTTTAAAGCTGAAATCCAATTTAAGTAACTTGTTTATGACAGAATATATATGCTGAAGGGTAAACTGAATAAGCCCTTTTGTTAAGTACATACCAGCTTGCAGGCAAATCCAGACTTAATGTTCCCATGTATTTGTGTAATGCCCATCGTTGCTTACAAAAAAGAAAGAAACATATCATCTAGATTTTCCCAGCTATATCCAGAAATTCCAAATAAATTCATACAAATTTGGGACTCATAGGCATTATCCAGTCTCTAGTGGGTGTTGGCAGGCTTGTTTCTGATCAGAAAGCAGGGTATGTTGTTTGTTTATTTCTCCATCTTATTTTTGTGCATTAACTTTTCTCAGACTGCTCCTTTTGAGTGCCTTAGGGGTTGGTAATGCCCAGATGAACCTACCTGGGTAATCCATATAGGAACATCATCTGGAATAGGACCAGTCAGGACTTATGTGTGCAAATATTTTCCAGAATTACTTCAACACCTAAAAACTCATTTTTTATTTTCTCGAACGAATTCAGTTTTGAAACCTATAAATAGAAAACAAAATTCTCATGATATACCATTTCATTGTTGTCTACTCGTCTTTAAAATATTTTTCTATACGTGTAATCAGTGTTTAAATAAAATAGCAGCCACTCGTATATTGGATCTTTCCTCCTCTTTTTTCTGTTCTCTTTCCCACTTTATATTGAACTCAGCTCTGCTCTGCTGATGTCTAAGATGGTGCTAGTATTCTGTCACATTTTTTTAAACCTCAGGTGCAAAGGATTAATTATACTGCCACAGGATTTTCTCTAAAGGCAGAGTCTGAGTATGAATTTATTGATTCAAATTTATAGCTATCACCTAATAATGAACTGCTTCAAGGACTATACAATTGTGTCAAGAAATTGTCTCCATTGGGTGCATTTTATTTTATCTCTAAAACTCCTGGGAAAAAAATTACAGTACAAAATAATTTTAGGAATATCTTCAGTGAAAGTCAATGAGCACAATGATAATAACCAGCCAATTTACGCATACACTTTACCAAAAGAATAAACTTGTATCTGACTTTTGGATTTAGACTCACAAGTGGGTCTTAATGATGTCATTTCATGATTCTTACCACTACTTGGCAAAAATCCAAATCATTTTGAAAGTTTTTTTCATTAATTCCCTGAAAAAAGGTTTGGGATTTTCTTTTCTCTTACTTTTACTGAGACGTTTTCTCCCAAGAAATGAAAAATGACTTTATAACTTTGAACTTGCAAGCTGAGTCACAGCAGGCCTGAATATAAAGCAGCTGAAAACGTGTGCATTCCTACCCCATGCAGCATTCTTTATTCAGCAGATCCCTGTCACTGAAGAATTCAGTTAAATACAAAGACCCTCAGGTAGAAACAGCCTGTTAAAAGCCACCCCGCGTCTGTGGGTGAGCAGGAGACAGCCACTCATGTATGCCAACCCTGCTGGAAAGGCCATTAGTAAATGCCTAGCACTCCAGGCTAGGAAATGGTTTCTTGGACCACAAGCAGATTAAAAATAATAAAATAAATAAAAATTAGAGGTAGGGGAGGGGAAGCTCGCATTAAGACTATTCCGTTCCATTAAAATTAGCAAGTATGCTAAGTGTTTTATTCATTATAATGAAGGGATCAGCAACAAAGTTCTTTTGTCCTGTGGCATTCTTCTTTGCACCATGAATACTTGCAATATTATATAATGATATTATTATTATAATAATGTGAGTCATAGATAGTATCTATGTCTCATTTCAGTTTCATTAACTCTGACAAGTATAACATTAAAATTGGAGGCTTCATAGCAAAATAACAAATGCGAGGTCAAGAAATGAAGGGTGACTTCGGGATTCCCAACCTGCAGCTTATTCTTGCGACTGGAATTTATATTTTTATAGCACACTGTAATCAAAGACCGCTCAGTAATTTTATAAATATTGCTAATATCACTAAGGTTTATAGGCTACTATAAATTTATATAAGCAGCTGGGTAATCTGTTTAGAGTTCTGGAGGTTTTCTTTTTTACATGTGTTGCTTGCTACAAAGCTCTGGGGCATGGGTAATGGGGCTTACGTTTTAATCTTGTGCAATTTTGTTGTGACATAGGAAGGAGAACAGATTTTTGTCCCAACTCATGTAAATGGTAAAGTGGCAACCAGAGACTAGAAACCATGACTCATAGTTCATTCTCTGAACCTCTGAAACATTTTTTAATCAGCTAAAGCAGGAAAATGACTTTTATTGGAAAGTCAAATAGAACACCAAGTCAGTTTTATATAATTTTTATGCATCGTATTTCATGGTATTAGTCATAGTGCTTATTTGCTTTCAAATACCATAAACCTTGTTAATTGTAGTCAATAAACAGTTTCAAGGATTTTTTTTTTTTTTTTGCCTACTTATACAACTGGTTACTATGTATGATGTGATGAGAGGCAATGACAGATATCCAGGTAAGTTGTGTGTGTTTATCCATTGGTGAAATTGACAGTTACCACCCACCTGTGTTGATTCTAAAATGAGGGCCTGAACTTTGCTTTTGTGTTCTGGTGTTGGATAATGTGCTTATGTCACAACTCAGAAGCTGCATTATGGAGAATTATTCCTGCTTTCCTCTCTCTCTAGGCAATGATGGGAATTACAAATTTTTTTTTCAGTTTGAATTAGTAATAGAAAAATTTTGTATTTGTAAAGTGTCTTCCTTACTCATTTCCTTCTCTGGCTGTTTGAGGCATCTTTGTCTTCATATGTCTAATTAATTTTTAGATACCTGATTGACTTTTAAGTTCTGTCCGTGAATCTTTTGGGATTAAGAAACTTAAGTAAAGTGATGTAAAACATGTTGTTCTTTGCAGTACCCCAGTGGATAACATCCAAATAGCTCTCCCTAACACCAGGTGAGAAGAGGGTCTTTGGAAGGGAGTGCTTTATTCTAAGCTCTTCTAACTTAATTTCCTTTCTTGTGGTCTTCATTGTTACCACCTTTTAAGGCTCCCTCTGAGCATACGTAGTGGGAATTGAGCAGCTGTGTAGACTTGTCCTCCTTCCAAGCATTTGGTTCCTGTCATTACCAGCTGGATTTATAGGGGCCTGGTATCATCATTTAGACAGTTTCGTAAGTTTGCCCCTAAATTTGACCTAACTGAAAGATAAAAAGTATGTCATCACGGGGCAGGGGGAGGCCCAACTCATGAGCAGGAAATGAGAAACTAGAAATTGAAGTATTTACTACAGAGCTGTTTTCACCTATCCTGTATGTGTTCTGATATCGCAGTGGAACTCAGTGAACCCACAAGTTTTGTAGAGAATGTACAGCATTGTTATTAGAATGGAAGCAGAGGGAGTTCAAACCAAGAAGTGGTTTGAGAAGTCTTAGATTCCTAATGAATGGTTAGAACTATAGTTATTGCAAACTAATGAATATCTTGACTATGTAAGGCTTCAGAATTCTGCAGAACAGAGATTCAAATTTTCTCTGCTGCCATGGGCAATGGGGCAAGACAAGCAAACCCTCTGGGAATTTCCTCATCTGTGAATAAAGGAGGTTGAATTAGATGGTTCACATGTTTCCTTCCAGCTCTAATGCTCTCTGATTCTGTGACATTACCACAGGCCCCCAAAATAATATAGCTAGATGAGACCTCATTTAGTGTTATTAGGCATAATGGGGCAGGGAGGAGACCATTAATTATGCCCAGAAAAATTACCTTCTTGGAGGCTTTTGTGGCTTGTCCACTTGAAAAACTTCTAATAGGTCAAGGATGAGAATTTTCAAGGCACTATGAATGATGGATCAACTGCTTAGAGGAATTTCCAGAGAGATAAATGATATTTCTCTCTTTTTCCATTTTATGTTTTCATCTCTTTTCTCACCTTTCCAACCTCTACTCATTTCCTAATTGACATTATTTGGGTTCTAAGTGTATTTTAATATATATTATGTATATACATGGCATTAACAGTAGTGTTCTTTGAATTATTGTTTTACATGTTAAATATCTATTCATGTGATCAACAAATGTTTACTGATCATCTTCTCTTTGCTGAACACCCTGTTAGATGCTGGGAATGCAGTAAGAAAAGACAAATTTGATACTTCTCCAAATGGTACTTACAGTCTAGTGAAACTAAAATACTGTATTTGTTGTTTTAATTTTGAGATGAATTTGAACAAACTGTTTTATAACTAAATTAAGTTACTCTTTGTTTATTTTTGAACTCTGCCCCCGTCCTAGATTATTGAGAACTTATATGAAAAAATAGTCCCTGTACTTCCCTATAGCACACTCTTGGATATGCAGAGTATGTACTGAATACTCAGCCCTTCACAGTGTTCATGTTTGCATTTGTGATTTCAAAGAGGAAAGGTGCTCTCCATATACTTCTGTGTACTTTAGAGTAAGATCAAAAGAACTACTTGGAAGGAAAAAAACCTTCTGAAAATAGTAGGACTCGTGAGAAACCCTAGCATATTCACTTGTGTTGACATGTTCCTATACAAAATATAGAATATCCAGTTCCTGACTACAGCCTTTTAAAAAACATAATTGTAGAGCTTTGTATACCAACTTCTAATCCATTTTTGTTGTTACTGCTTTTATTGCTTTTAACTAAAATTGTTTGTTTCAATTACAGACCAGGCTTGTGGTTTCCTAGATTGCTTTTCACTTGCTGGCAAGGGCTTGCAAGGCAGACCTGGGAGAGCTATGTTAAAGACATCTGAAAAAATGTAGTCAGAGGAATAAAGAAAATCTTTTTCTGCTTCATCACCTCCAGTGCCCAGAGTCATTCCTCTTAAGTTCCTCTGGACCCCCCACAGGCCTTCTCACTTTGGCAATGACCACTAAAACTGCAGCCTAGGAAAAAAGTAAAATGGTGAACTTTGGTTTTTGGTGTTGGTCAGGAACCAAGATAATTTGGTAAATTTTTAACCTCTGTTTTGAATTCATTAGCTCTTTTTTTCTTTGCTTTCTTTTTTCTTTTCAGTATTACTTCTGATTTCAATATACCTCTGATTTCATAGACTACATTTAAAATCTGAAGATATGCCTTTATATTTTCTCAGTGGAAATCTTTATGACTTAAATCATTATTAGCTTTTTTTACACTTAGAAATAAGAAAAAATAATTCTGAAATTTTAAGGTTTCTATTGAAAACCATGCAAACGCGTGTGCGCACGTGCGCACACACACATACACACGCAGTAGTAAGATCGTATAGTCTTCTCGTTTCCCTCCTTGCCTCCTTCTTGTGCTTTTCTTTTCCCCCTTTCCTCTATTTCATTTCTCCTTATGGCCTTATGGCCCATCTAAGCACATTTTGTTACGTACTTTGTCTTTTAGATGTCTGTCATCAAAACACACACAGTAAAATGGATGTAACTATCCAAATGTTAACAAGTAGATAAAGTACTTATATAGTGCTCTGGAGATTTATAACAAGAAGGAGGACTACATCCCTGTTTAAGATGAGAAATAACTGTGTGTTTCTATAGTTTTTAGATCTGTTTTCTTAACAGAGAGAAAGAAATGCCCTGCTCCTCACCAATGACAAAGTGTCTAAAATCACCAAGTACTCATGAATTCCCTTGCCCACTCACATATTGCCTGTCATCCTCCTCTGGTTACATTTCTGGTTCTTTATTGTTTTTCCTCTTAGTTGCACTTTTTGGAGAGCAGATTGCGTTACATGCTCTGCTATAATAGGCTTTAAATGTGCTTAACAAGAAATATGGAATCAAGTTATTATAAAAATTTTTCTCTTCTTTGATGCTCATATCTGTCCAAATTGGTAGCAAATGTTCGCCTATAGGCCCTCGAGGAATTTTAAAATATTCTTGGGAAAATATTAGCAGATATTACAAATAGTTTTTATGAATCAGCCTTATTGATAACTGAAAAAAGGATAAGGGATCAAGAGTATTATTTCCAGATTCTCTAATTTGCATGGCTAAACCAAAGGGTGTCTTTTCTCTTTTTATTCACTATAAAATATTCTCTTCTACCAATGCCAGATATCTGCAAATAAATGAAACTAATGCAACATTCTATTTGCCATTAGCATAATATTCCAACTTTGACTCACAAAAAATCCATCTTCTTTTGCTGTGATGATGCTTTCCAAAACTATAAAGAAGATACCTATCAGAGATATTTGTCTGTTTTTCCCTGGTTGCCTAACATAAGATTTCCTTTTCTTTGGGATATTGCCTACTTTGTGAATCTTAGTAGGATTCAGAGCTTGCCTGTCACCATTGAATCTAAGAAGTTTCACTATTCAGTTTCCCAGCCACCTTTGCCACAGGGCATGGGCTGGGCCTACCCTATCAGGCACACCCACTGTGAACTCAAGGATAGAGCAGGGAGGATGGAAGATCCGCTAGATGTCAGCAGTGGTGATAGAAACATCAGTTTGTTGAAGTGGCAGTGGTGACAGTTCCAGCAGTGGCATCCTGTCTCTGGTGGTGTGATGCTGATTGTGTTAGCTCAGCTAGGTGACTGAGTGGCCCCATGGAAGTAGCAACCTTGAATCATGTGGCATGATTTTGGCTGTGGTTATTTCTGATTATATTTCTGATTAGCTTTCCCAGTGATTATGTGAGAATATCCAACATTGTTTCAATGAATTCAGTTTCTTTAAAAGCAGCCAGTCTCAGATTTATTATTTCTATTATTTACAACTAAGAACCCAGATTGATGGGGAATTTGATACAATAAATGGTTGCAGGAAACAGAACTACAGAGAAATGGAGGGAAACTGGGATTGGTTGTCTGTCTTAGTTGGAGCTGAAGGTAGGGAAAAAGTCACTTGCATAATGGATGAGACTGTGGTATACCATAACATCTGGTGGCAAATCAACAAATCAATAATCTGTGAACTTCTAGAATGAAGTGCTTACTGAAAGAAAGGCTTTGGGAACTAAGTGGGGACTTCCATGAAACAACTGTGAAGGGATAAGGACTTGAAAAACTGGGGGGTGGTGTTGCTGCTTCTAACATTGCTGGACGGTTTAAAGAAGAGAAGTATGAGCTCAAATTCCTAAATTTTCTTAGCTAAGAATGGATGGAAAAATAGGGATTCTCTATGATCGTACAGAAAGAATCTCTTTTGTAATTCAGAGTTGAGACCTCATCTCTACAATAAATCAAAAAATCAACCGGGCGTGGTAGCGCATGCCTGTAATTCTGGCTACTTGGAAGGCTGAGGCGGAAGGATCGCCGGAGCCCAGCAGGTCGAGGTTGCGGTGGCTGGAAGCAGACACTGCACTCCAGTCTGGGTGACAGAGTGAGACTCCATCTCAAAAAAAAAAAAAAAAAAAGAAAAAAAAAGAAAATCTCAAAAGCCAAAGCAATAATGCAAGTTGTCAAATTAGAGTGTCAGTTGAATTCACAGCCAGGTCTAAAGTTTGGGCGTTTAGGGGAGGAGTGGTATTCTGAGAACTAGAGCAGGGCATTTGGTGAACACAGGGTACCCTGATTCCCTAGAGTCTATCAAGTCACCCTTGCCAGCTGAAGCATCCCTATGTCCCTCTCTGATGGAATTTTCTGTCACTGGAAGGAGTTGTATTACAAAAGCAAGTCAGTTCTCTTCAGGCCCGTTATTCCCAGATCTATACACTTAGATTCCAGAATACCTCAAAATACCAACAACAAAATCAAAGCTAGAAGGAAACAGCTATGGTACTAAAAAATTGCAAGCCTGCCAATTGATATTGAAAACAAATCCTGGGAATATGTATGATAATGGATTTTCGAGGTTCTAAATCAAATAAAGAAAAATATAATTTTAGGTGGGTTGAATTTATTGCTATAGGAGCACTTATCCAGAGGTTCTGAAGTCAATGTACTAGCATGAATAGGTGGCCTTGATCTAATTGTTTCCTTGATTGGCTATCTAGAAACCTGGACTCTAGCACCAATGAGCTCCTAGAAATTCCATTATCTATACTGTAGGAGCAAGAGATCCAAACTCTTAGGGAGATAAACTTGTTGGAAGGGATATATCATGGGTATAGAGATCTGTATTCCAACTGTATTCCTTGAGAGGGTCTTGATGAGACTCTTTAATAAGAGCCTAAGAGATACAACGATGAGAAGCTAACTGGCCTCTTTGGGGTGGGGGAGAAGTCTGTTCTTTGTAGACCAGTGGTGCTGATGGAATCTGTTGAAATGGGGCTCCCTAATGTTACTAGGGCTATTAGGATCCTGGGATAATGGAGCTTAAGTAGTAGCACCTTACCATCAGAAGGTGAGGTGGGTAACATGGCTTTCATAATAGGCAGCAGGATGAGCTTTTTTGAAACAGAATGACCAACAGGGATCTTTGGAATTGGCTATTGATAATGGGATTCCTGTGACTGAAGTAGATAGACACTTAGCTATGAGACTTAATTTTTATAACCCAAAACTCTAGGTCTTCTGGCAAACAGAGGCTTAATTGAAGCCATTACAATGGGAAATCATAACCCTTCACCAATTTTTCAGAGAGATATCACGTCATAAGCCCAACATCCCTTCCATGGAAGCAAGGTAAATAACTTGGTAGATAGGGCCCTATGAAAGAGACCTGAGTATATTTACTAGAGTAATGGGAAAAGGAGATAATTGAGACTTTACAGAAATCACTGGACATGTGATTTATTCAAGATACAGTTTCTACTGTAGCAACTCAACTCATGCCTTGATCTTTGCTATACATTAATTTTTCTGCAAATACTTTTCTCCCGCAGGCAGATAAGAAGGGAATACTCTGAAGAGTTTACTTGTACCCAGTAGGAGTAGCATAATAACTTCACTGCCTTGCTTCAGTGTTATATCTTCTCTTTGTCTCTGTGTCATTATTTTGCCTGTGACAATTGTTGATTGTCACACAGGGCACCACGTTAGTCCAGTTTGCTGTGACATCATGCTAATAGGATCCTGTGAGTAAGAGCACTACTGAAGTTTTGGCGGAAGATACGTGTACTAGTGGGAAGGAGACAGCGTTCACATGACAGTGAGACTCCATTCTCTGTTCCTCACTACTTACACAGTAATGATCACTGTGTATAGACTATTTTACTCTGAGAAATAGCGCTAAGAAGGTCATATGCTAGTGTGGTGATGACAATGACGAAAAGCAAAAACGATTTAAGAAAGTTATGGTTCCTAGCCAAAATATGAATTTGCTGGATAAGTCAAAGTAGGAAGTTGCATTTGTAAATAGGCCTGGTGTAATCTACAGATTCAATGCAATACCCATTAAGTTACCAACATCATTCTTCTCAGACCTGGAAATGACAATACAGAAATTCATATGGAAATATAAATGACCATGAATAGCCAAAACAATCCTTAGCAAAAGAAACAAAACAGGAGGTATTACACTTCCAGACTTCAAACTTTACTATAAGGCCACAGTAATCAAAACAGCCTGGTATTGGTACAAGGACAGGCACATAGACCAATGGAACAGGATAGAGATTCCAGAAGCAAAACTTCAATTTCTCAACTAACTCATCTTTAACAAAACCTCCAACAGCAATCACTGGGGAGAGGAGAACCTATTCAGTAATTGGTGCTGGGAAAACTGGCTGATCACATGCAGAAGACTGAAACAGGACCCCTACCTATCATCATACACAAAAATTAACTCTAAATGGATCAAAGACTGAAACAAAAACCTCAAATTATAAGAATCTTAGAAAACCCAGGAGACACCCTTATGGAAATTGGAACTGGCAACCAATTCCTATTCAGAACCCTAAATGCCAATACCTTAAGAAATCAGTTAGACAAGTGGGACTTCATCAAACTAACGAGCTTCTGCAAAGCAAAAGAAATCATCAAGAGAGCAGGGAGACAGCCCACAGAATGGGAAAAAAATTTGCCAACTGTATATCTAACAAAGGTCTAACATCTAGGATCTACGAGGAACTCAAATGCACTGAAAGGAAAAAAAACAAACAAACAGCCCCATTAAAAAGTGGGCAAAAGACATGAATAGATGCTTTTCAAAAGAAGCTATACAGGCAGCCAAAAGACACATGAAGAAGTGCTCAGCCTCTCTCATCATCAGAGAAATGCAAACCAAAACCACATTGAGATACCACCTAACCCCAGGAAGAATGACCATCATTAATAAAATAAACAACAGATGCTGGCGAGGATATGGAGAAAAAGGAGTGCTTCTACACTACTGGTGGGAATGCAAACTAGTGCAACCTCTTTGGAAGACATTGTGGCGGTATCTGAAAGAACTATAAATTGACCTTCCATATGACCCAGCAATTCCCCTATTAGGAATATAAACGGAAGAACTCAAATCATTATATAAAAAAGATACCTGTACATGTATGTTTGTTGCGACTCTATTCACAATAGCAAAAACATGGAACCAGCCATGTTGCCCATGGAAGCTGGACTGGATTAAAAAGATGTGGTACACATACACCATGGAATATTATGCAGCCATAAAGAAGGACAAACATATGGACTTCTTGGATGGATTTAGAGTTGATTATACTCAGTGATCTATCACAGAAACAAAGAACAGAGTACCATATATTCTCACTCATAAGCGGACCTTGAACAGTTATAATATAAGAAAGCATTTGGCAGTAGTGGGAAACTGTCAGGGGAAGGGGGTGAGATTGGCAGTTGAGGGAAACTGCTAGGGGAGGGAAGGGCATACCTCATCAACAAGGGTACCTGCATAATAAATGTTTGTATACCTAATCCTGTATTGTACCCCACATCTTTATAATAAAAAAAAAGTAGATAGACTTGGCTTATGAAAGATATAATATGCTCTACCCCAGTGTTACTAAGTGACACGTTTTCGGTGATTTGGGAGGTAACACAAATGTATGAAATGGATTAAGATAAGACAATAAAGAAGAGGGTTGCTCTGGATGACTAAGAGAATGCACATTCTTACAGGCATTTAAATTAAACAAACTTAAAAACACTATATTGTTCAAAAGAAATATTGGTTTGCAATATTATTATGATAAAGAAGTCAGGAAAGCAATTTATGAAATTATTTGAAGAAAGATTCCAAAAAGTACAAATATCACTCACTAAGTAGGAGATAAAATGTTACCAGAGAATAAGGAAGAAGTTTAAATTGTGATATGAGCATGTTATGTGCAACATATACCTAAGAAAAAGTATTTCATTGCTTAAACAAACATTTATTAAGTTGTTACCATGTCAAAATACTTTTCTAGGCTCTGGGCATGAAGCAGCGAAATGATCAAAGTCTCTGCCCTCACAGCGCATGTATTCTAGTGGGAGGAGGCAGGCAACAGAGCAATAAATAAATTATATAGTGTATGGAAGGAGCAAGTGCTGTGTATGGAAAAAAAGCAAGCAGGGAAAGGGCACACGACGAGGGCCAGTAGGTGGAAGCTGTCATGCTTTACCTAGGGGGTCAGGGAGAGGTTCATTGAGATGACATCTGCACAAATTTTGGGAAGTGATGAGGGAACAAGTTGTGAAAGCATTTTAAGAAGGTGGGCATCAAGGGCAAAGGCACGGCAGCAATGTGGCTGGAAGGTGTGGGTGAGGCGGGGAGGAGCAGGAGATAAGACCTGAAGGGTGGTGGGGGGATATAACTTCTAAGGAGTTTGACTTTTGCTCAGAGGGAACTGAGTCCACTGGAGGATTCTAAGCAGAATCTAAGCAGAGGATTCTAAGCAGAATCTAAGCAGAGGATTCTAGCACCCCATGAGTTAACTTACATTGTTAATTGAGTCACTCTGGGTTTAGAATGCCTGGTAGACAGCAAAGGGAGAAGCAGAAAGAACAATTTGGAGGCCATTGCAGAGACGTGGGGGAAAAGATGATGGATTAAGGTGGTAGAGTGGAGCAAGTGAGAATGAGTTAGAGTCTAAGTGTGTTTTGAGGCTAGAAGCAAAACAATTGCCAGATGAATTGTCTGTATGCTGTCAGAGAAAGAACTGGAACCATGGGTATCAGCAAGTTTTCACACTTGAGCAAACAAAAGGCTGGTGCTGCTGTTAGCTGAGATGGAGAAGGCTGTGTAAAGAGCAGGGCTAAGGAGATCAGGAATTTGGTCTTGAATGTGTGAAATTTCAGATATATAATTACACATCCAAGTGAAGATATTAAATAGGCAGTTGAATATATGAGTCTAAAGTTAGAGAAATTCCAGCAAGAGATATAAATTTGGGAGTCATCACTAAATTTGGGGTCTCACCAAGGTATTTGAGATCGCCAAGGTATGAGCATAAATAAAAAAGAGCAGAGGTCCAAGGACAAAACCCTGGAGCGTTCCCCAACATAAAGAGACTGGTACACACTGCCAATGGTGACCGATGAGTAGCTGCCAGCGAAGAAGGTGAAAATTGGGAGAGAGCAGTGATCTATAAACCAAGCAAAGAGTGATCCCCTGTGTCATAGCTGCTGAGAGGCCCTGTGACATAGGGACTGAGAACTGACTACTGCTTTAGAAATGTCCAGGGCACTCGTGCCATGGACAAGAGCAGTTTCAGTGGAATGGTGGACTAAATCCTGTTCACAGTGGGTTTAAGGACAATAGATGGAGAGGGATTTAGTGACAAGCATTTTAATAATTATTAAATTATTTAAATAAATTTTATCGTAAAGAAGAGAAATGGAGTGGTAAGTGGAGAGAGGATTGTGATCAAAAGAGGGATTTTCCTTATAGTATAGGAGAATAACTTTTTCTATGCACATAGGAAAAATTCAGTGGGGGGAAGTAGTGATGCAAAAGAGAGTGGGAAGAATTGACATAAAAGAAGGAGTGGTCTCTTGGGTACAGGTGGAGGAGCTGGACCTCGAGAGGAGCACAGAGAGTCGGGTTAGTAACATGAGGGATAGCAGGGCACTTGGTGCAGGTGTTGGCAGACAGGAGGTGGGATTGGTGGAAGAATTGAGGGTCCACACATAAGTTTCTGTATTTGCAAATTTGGGGTCATGCAGGTCTTTAGATCTTTCAGGGATGATTTACTCTAGATCTTTCAGGGATGATTTACTTTAGATCTTTCAGGGATGATTTACTCTAGATTTCTTTTTTAACCTATTGTTTAGTATGTATGACAACAAAGGCTAGCATTTCAGCTTACACAAGGATGATGCAACCAGCATCTAACGTTTTAATATCGAGCACTTAAATATGAAGTGTATGTTGAAATAAATTAGAATAATGACATGTGATGGCTTCAGTTTTTAAGCAGAATGTTTAAATCCCGGTTGAATCTTCAAATTCGCATATTTATTCAGTTTACTACATCTAAAGATGTTTATCTCCAGTGGTACCACAGTTCTATATTGCTGGTTGTAGTGTAGACAGGTAATTATAATATAGCCATTATGCTATGGGTTAATAGACTTGGTAATTATAAATGCAAAACTGATTTTAACAGGTTAGGCAAGAAAAAAATCACCTGGCTTAATTAACTAGTGAATTCAGATCAGTAATGCATTTTAATAAATTAAAAAAAATAGATTGATTAAGTTAATTAATTGCTTGGACATTTAAAAAATAAGTCCTATGTTGGGAAATTTTTGGACATTAAAATGTGGTAATTATAGTAGGAAATTTATATCCAGCAAAGGGAGAAAGCAAATGTCTGAATCTACTTCTCTATGTTTTTGTTTCTATGCTGTTTGTGTTTTAAATTAATTCTTATTACCTGATTGAGGAGAAATTGTGTTTTCACTTTGCATACTTGACGTTAAAACACTGATTTGAAATTTGATTAAAAGGAAACAAAGCCTGTTTGTTATCTTGTCTGACTTCCAAAGACAGTTATTTTCTGTATTATAAAATTCAGACGTACAAAAATTTGCAGTTTATTTCTTCAGCCAAGCTATTTTAGCATATTCAATTAGGTGATACTTGCGACAGCCACTACATTGAGCATCTGTTGTACTTGTCAGTCTTTGTGCAATCCATATTCCTTTCTAAATAAGTGACTCAGCACCACCATCTAGTGCAGATGCCAGAGCTCAAGCTAGTGCATTGGAAATCAAAGAAGAAAATGTTAACATGACACGAATAAAAAATGTTCACATGAAAGGTAGGGGCCCTATTTTGGTTTGTTTATTTGAAGTATTTATTTACTCACAGAGTAAATAAGAAGGACTTTCCCTATAAATACTTATGAAAAGAAATGGTTTTCTGCCACGTTTGTGAAGCTTTCTGGATAAGTGCATGAGTAGGTTTCCATAATTAAACCTAACCATAATCGAAGACTGTGATTACTATTTAGTTCTATTTTCTGGACAGACAAAATTAAACCTCTGTGTCAGACTTGTAGTGACTATCATAGTCATAGGCTCCAAATGCAAGACTTTTATTGTATTTGGGAATTTTTTTTGAATCTGAAGCATTTTTCTTTGTGTGGGCATAATGTTTGGGGGGAGGTATTTTGTTATATCACCTTTGCCCATAGGCGGTGTGAATCACTGCTTAGAGGATGTGAATAGTAACTGCAGGATGCCTTCTTTCAACCAATTTATCTGTCTGTCTACCCTTGCTGGAATCTGATGTTTCTCATGTTGGGGAGCTCTTCAAGAGTTAAAGCATTGTTATCTGCTCTGCCCAAATCTTAAGCAGAGGGTCATTAATTGATTAGACCAGTATTTTCCAAAAACCATGTGGGGAGAGCAGGCTTCAGAGGGAATAAAACACAGGGGAGAGAAGAAGAACTGGGTCTAGGATGGGCCATATCATGGGATCACTGGTCAGTAAGGGTACAGACTAAGACCACTGAGTTTATAGGGATGTGGAGTCACTTTTAGAAGGTGGAGGAGCACTTGTAGAAGGCACTATGTAGTCAATAAATCTCTGCCATGTGTCCATCTTGT
Source organism: Carlito syrichta (assembly GCF_000164805.1). NCBI lineage: Eukaryota > Metazoa > Chordata > Mammalia > Primates > Tarsiidae > Carlito > Carlito syrichta. The sequence goes on from NW_007232491.1 coordinate 251,601, forward strand.
ACCAAGGCTCTGTGTTAGGTATGGGGACACAGAAATGAGGGGAGTCTGGTTTCTGTCTTGAAGAACTTAACATCTAGCAGGGAAGGTAGATGCAGAGAGAGCTGTGATGGCACAGCCTGGTACTGCAGATCTGGGGACATAGACGGCAGCTGTCACCCACTGGAGAAGGTTTCCCAGATTTACATGCTTGCCTCAGATTTATGAGGTAAAATGGGCTCTCCCTATTAGGCCACAGCGCTGTATTACACTCTCAGAAGTAAAATAGATTGTGGAGGGGGCATGTTATGGTACCGTGATGCTGCCAGGGTGCTCCCCCTGGAAAAGGGAGTGTAACCAACTCCTCTAAGCCTGTCTATGAAGACAATTAGGTGTATGAACAAAAGCCCTAGCTTTATATTCTGGCTTCATTTTTTTTTTATTAGTTCTGGGCCTTGGACTAAGGTATTTAATTTCTCTGAGGCTTAGTTTCCTTATCTGTTCAACAGGTAGAATGATTTCCCAGTTCCCCCCACTGGGTGGTTGGGAGAGTTAAATGGAATAATTTATGTCAATACGCCTCATAGATAGTCCAGAGCCATCAAACCTGTCTACTCCATGCCCACCCCCAGTGCAACTGACTAATGACTTGGGCTGGTCTGGACACCTGCTTAATACGGGACCCATTGACAGGGAGGGAGGTAGAAAGATTCATCCCTTTCTTATAGCCTCTTGTTCCATGTGAAAGGGAAAATATTCAAGTGTGTCATTTAAGAGAGAAAATGCAGCAAGCTATTTAGATCTGTTTGAATTTGGATCCAATTCACTAAACGGCTTTTCTTGGTTTGATATCTAGAGAATTTAACTCCCATCGTTTGAATCATAGCATGACTTGGAACTTCTTATTCACAGTATAGTATCCTTATTCTCAGCAGTAGCATGATTTCACTTTCAGATTGGCAAATGTAAAAGGACAGTTCACTGAGCAGCAATATGAATAGGGAGCTTCGTGTTTATGTAATGACGTTGGGCTTTGTGTGCTGTACAGAATGTACAGGGTAATTAGATATTTCAGATACATGTCTAGACAGGGCAAAGCTTCAGGAGCACTTGCCCAACCCTGGGAAATGCTACAGGTCACCCGTTTGGGGAGCTTTTCTCTCCATGATTAACAAGTTAAATGTGGAGTTAACACAATGGCGCTAGATTTATACACAAGAAGAAAATCAGATCTGATGATATTTGACAGTACTGACCATTTGCACAACTCAACTAGGCCTAACTTTGCCCAGTGTGGCCTGATTTGAGGGTGCTAAAAGTGATGTGTTGTGTTTCAAATAATCGTTCTACTGTCCAGCTGTGGGGATTGTATTCCATTCTTCGAATCACCTCTTTGGGTTAAGTCATTGTGATTCAAAGAAACTCCTGTAAAATGTGAATTCATTTTCTGAGAGGGTTGTACATTGACCTAGATTGCTTAGACTACAGTAGTGAGGAAAATCTGTATCAGGATTTGATGTGAGGTTGATAGGGAATGCTTGAAAGTTTGGAACAGAGAATACTTTTTGAGGAGGGTGTGCCAGGTGGCTGGGACTAAGGTGGCAGCAAGAAGTCCTTTTAGCCCTCAGGCATGAAGAATGGAATGAACCTGTCTTACCTACATCCTTGTGCTTCACAAGACTCACCTGGAGTACTGACACTGGTTATATTGAACAAAGGTAAAAGTGTCTAGAAACCAACCCCTTTCTGGTTCCTATGGTAGGTACTTTCCAATCACGAAGACTTGGTAGTGTTTTCCTTGAAGTGTAAACCTGCTTAGGGTGATTACTGAGACTCACGTAACACCTTTTCCCTCTTGTGTGCTCTGCTCTGCATCTCACAGCCTCTGTAGCCCCCACACATGCAACCACTAGGGTACACCTGACAACTTACTGCAAATCGTTAACAGTGAAATTATCTGTAAGGCTCTATGCCTGGTATCCTAGAGAGATCCTCAAAGGTAGGGACCAGTTAAACTTAGAAAGTATAGACTTCAGTGTACAACTTCTGGGAGAGGCTGTTTGTCCACTCCTGCTCCTAGCTTCCAGACTGAGACTTACATTTACCACTGATGTTTCAGCATTGACTGAACTCTTACCTATTCTGCATTAGGCATGGTCGTAGCAGCTTCATGCATGTACTTCATGCTAGTGCAAATTGCTACTTGACAGTGTTTCTTACGGCCAGTCCTTAGTAGTCAATATTGTTAGTATTTCTATTCTACTGACTAGAAATCTGAAGCTTTGAGAGGTCAAGTAATTTGCCCAGTGTCAAACACCTGGAGAATGAAAGTGCTGGAATTTAAAGTTAGACATTTTAGCCTCTTTCTGCTACTCTATAATATTGTTAAGGATATTTCCTCTCCCTCTAGTGGTTTTATGGCTTTCAGAGAGTTAGTGTACAAGCCCAAGAAACACTTAACTTAGGGGGCTTTCCCAAATGGAATAGAAAATGCCGAGAGAAAACAACATGGAGACAAGATGCTGGAGACACATTTAAGATGTGGAGGAATGTCACATGTGTGCATGGTCAATCTAACCCCTCATTTAGGTTCCTCAGTGACTGTTAGGGTGTGCTCCTGCTTAACTCCTCTTAGCCCTCAGGCCCGGTCATGCACTCTGCTCATCCCAGAATGAAAGTGATCGTCGCATGTCTCCGCAGTGGACATGCCTTAGCACCGAACAACCAACTCGCTGTGACCTCTTTCACACCTCATGCTTGTCATTCTTTTTCTGGTTATCTTGACACTCCAACCTAAGCCATGACCTTGCCTCCTGAGATCCAATTCATATTCTCCTTCCAGCTGTGCTTCCTCTAGTTGCTCTGGGCAAACCTCCTTCCAGGTCTCCACAGGCTATTTTCCTTTGTCCCTGCCCCCTTGGACAGTGCCCTGCTGCTCCAGTCCCAGCAATGCCAATAGGAACCAGCTATTAAGCCATGAACCCCAAGGATCCTGAAGCATCACTGCCTCTTACAAGTCTTGACCGTGCTGTTGACAGCCCTGCAGTCCCTTCAACTAGCCAGGGCCACCCTGCCAAGCTTGTGGATGGTCTGCAGAGGCTGATGGAGCTGCTGGCCCTGTGCTCCTAGGCCCAGGTTGGTTCAAGCTGGACCCACTCTATTTGGCTGAAGCCCTTCGGAGCCCTTCTAGGAACTGCAAGTTATTGCCTATTGTGAATGGCTTAGTCTGGACAGCAGAACCTCAGACAAAAGCTTATATCTACTACTTAATTAGCAAAAGCATCACTAGAGAAACAGAAGCAGGGGACAAGAGAAGGAAGCACAGAAAGAAGGGGAACAAATATAAGAGCCGTATTACCAACCTGGCCACTGCTTGCTTGCTAGCAAGTATAGATAGTTTGATTTTGTGGGTCGTCCTAAGAGAGATGCCATGTGGGTGACTGCAGTTTAGGGCAGTCCTTCCATGGGGAGGGAGGGAAAGGAACTCCACTGGCTCTTCTTCACCTTTGGTCAAAGTCTGCCTCAGGGGCATTAATTCTCCTGCACTTCTGGTTTGCACAGGCCAAAAAGTAGCTAGCTGACCATCCCACACCTCATTAACAACTCACACCTCAGCAGCAATGGGGGAACTCTGGGAAGGAGGCAAGAGGGGGCATGTTGTGCCCATGTGAGAGACATGAGAGGCCATGGTGGTGGCATCAGCAGTGACACCTTTCCACGGTTGTGGAAGCAGCACAAACCATGTTAGATCTGCTTATCCCAGCACAGGCAAATGCACAGATCTGGATGATGGATAAACTTAATCTGGTCATGGTGGAGCATTTTAATGCAGTACACCTTGGCCCCTGGACTTGTTTGTGCTGCTAGGAGGTTTGTGACTCATCTACCAGCTGACCTCCTATAGAAGGGTGAGGCTTGATCTGAATCCGGTGGCGGTTAAGGCATTTAAATAGTTAGTGGCCTTCTTGACTTCTGACCCCATTGTGACCTTCCTTGATCTAATTTATTTCTACATAGTAAAAATAGACATCATCAGAGTACAGAAGACCTTCCCCCACGCAAATGATTCTCATAACTGATGCTAGTCAATAGACAGCCTTGCTGAGCAGTGGGAGTTAGTTGCTCTAAGGTGACACACTGGATATACTTCCCCAGGGTGGGGGCTGGAGGAGGCTCCAATTCCCTGTGACCATAAGAACTGCTTGGTCTGGAGCTCCTTTCAGGATCTTTGTGTAAACCTATGCATCTCATCTCCTGCCCAGGCATGTTTAGCTGGGGGTGTGGGGCGGGACTGCCAGGCTTCCCCCAGCTGCAGGGCTGGAGCCCCAGCCTTGTTTCAGGGAAAGGAAGTGATAGACATGTGACAAAAGAGCCATTCCAGCCGGTAGCTCAGAACAAAGGGCATCTGATCCAAGTGGACTTGCTGTCTCTACTACTAGAAAACACTATTGCTGGCAATCCTCAAATGATAATTGTCCCGCAAAATGGAAACAGGAGAGCCCCTTTTCCCTAGTCACCCTGTTAGAAGTCAAAGTAGTAAAGTCGGTCTGACTCTCCTTCGAGCACCTCCGCTTCCTTCTGTGCATGCCCCCCGCAAGCCGAGTTCCTGGACCTTTTTCAAATTGTGGGAATTGAGACTCCCACTTCCTGCTTCTGGCTTCTCCCATCCTTGCTCATCCTTACCTTACACATTGGGGTCCTGACAGCCCACCCCTCTCCTGGCAGATAGGAAACCTGGATTCCTGAAGTCGGAGAGGCTAGACCACAGGAGAAGAGCTATCATAGAATGCTCAGGGCACAGCAGCCTCTCAGGCAAACCCATCAGGTAGGCCCTGCCTCACCCAGCTGTTTAGGGAAGATAGGTAGCCTGGGCAAGGGCGGTGTCTGATTCTTCCCTGTGACTTTGACATGCCAGTCTCCACATCCACATGGGCTTCCCACACCACCACGATATTCACCTCCTCACTTCAGGGCCACTTTGCCTTGACATACTTCACACTCAGTATTATTATTCTATCTACAGATCCTCCCGGCTGCTGACCTGGGGGCTGACTCACTTTCCTGTTTGTAACCTTGCTTCAACCTTCAGTCCTAATGGTTTACATAGTTTCTCTGGCAATGATCTTTGTTTCCTTTTTGATTGGAGTTCAGATTCTCTTCTGGCCAGACAGCCTCTGATTATTCTGCTTAAAAATATGCCAGATCTTCCCTGGCCCCAGAACCCTTTGTCCCTGGAATGGTCTCCTAAGAGCGGTGCATCTGCTGGACTTGCCTTTATAGGATTGGGGTAACCTCAGTGAGAAAATAGAATAGCGAAGGAAGGAGTTAGGAGGAAAAGGAAGAATAAGCCCTTTTCTTCTATGACTCCTCAGTGCTATTGATGACAATGTTAAAATGAACACCAATTATTTTACCCCCAGGAGTTTTAGATTTGCTTAATCCAAAAGAGCCATAGCAAGTGATATGAAGCTATGAGTTTATATGAGCCTATCAGGAGCATGGTGTCTTGATGCTGCTGCTCTGGTGTCTAACTGAAATGCCATTATTTTTCTATCAACAAGTATATATTTTCTGACAACTACTTCTACCTGTATATCCCAACCAGCTATTCAGTGAGAACTCAGATTTCATGAGATTGGTGAAGTCTGGATATATCTTGATTGTCAATCAAGTCTATAGTTAACCGTATAACTCCATAAAGTATCAACACTTTTCTGATCGTTGTTACTTATTTCATAGGGATTATAGTTTAACAATATGGTGGATTTATTTTGTGATCCCAGCCCTCTTGATGCCTTCTTATTTGGGAAATCATCCCAACCACAGTCCTGCCAAAAGGATGAACTTTGTGGCTGTGTTTATACCATCTGACCCTCAGCACAGGTGATTGGATCGGTGTGGATACTTGAACTTGACGCAGGCAGTGATCAACTAAATTATCCTATTGGATAATTTGAATTAAAATATACAGAAACCATGGTCAGTCATTGGTAGGTGTTACGTTCTTTTAATGTTGAATGGGGACCAGAGTCAGTTCATGCTTCATACATAAGCTGAGAATGTGAGAAAGCAGAAACCATTAATAAGCAGAGAAAGCTTATTTGCAGAAAGGAGGATATATTAGGCAGGAAGTTAGTTACGAGACTTACATGGACCCAGAAAGAGAGTGATGGGGCACATGACTTTGGTTCCTGGTGGCTTCTCAGCTTCATACTCCAAAAGGCCAGTTTATACTATATTTCCTGCTCGTTGATGTCCTTGAAATGACCTTTTAGATTCTACAAAAACCTCACTTCTATCACCTCATTTTTTAACATTGAGATAAGCATTTCTGTTCCTTATAACCAAAAAACCTTGACTAACATAAGCTACAACTAGGTGTTGTCAGCAGTAGTTGTAACAGAGAGCTGTAAACTTATATCTTGGTAATTAAGCAAAGGGTGTAATGTAATGTTTTCTAGTTGCTTATTCTGAAGTAGAATTAGATGTCATTAAAATCTGTTTACATTCATACCCTCCTTGTTAATCATTTAGGACATTCTGGCTTTCCACCCTCTTCTCACTTGTGATAACGGGTATTGGCTTTATAGGGTGGGTCTTTAGGAACTGTTTGAGGAAAAAAAAAAAAACCTGAAATAAAACTTACATCAAAGGACATGGTTGCCTTTGCTGGTTTATAATGGCGACCTTGTTGACTCTCTGCCCCAGAGGCATGATTTTGATTGCCTTGTCAACAAATCCATCGCCCAAATAACTGGAGATTTTTATGACTGGGGAAACTCCGGATATATAGCATAGGAGCAGGGGCAGGGATGAAAGTGAGGTAATCCATGGTCTGTGTTCCATCTCCAGCAATTACAAGTTGCATTCCTCATCAGATTTAGCTCCTACACCAAGCTGGCATTTATCTGGGTGGAGAAATGTAAACAGTGGGCACTCTGGGAATGGAGCTGTGTCTTTTTTTTTGTTTTTTGTTTTTCTTTTTTTTGAAATGAGCCGAAAGAGAGGGCACTGTGTAAGTTTGCAAATAAAATCCCAAGTTAAGTGAAATATCTGCAGGAAGAGTTTTTATATATGAGAGAATTGACAGAAATATGAATGCCAGCTGGGACAAGGACATTTGTAGAATGATAGAGGGAGAACTCACTTTATAGTGAGTGGCAATTTAACCTAGTGGCTAGGTACATCGGCTCTGGACCCAGACTGCCTGAATTCAAATCCACCACTTAGTAACTGTATGACCTTGGAGAGGTTACTTAATTACTCAGTGCCTCAGTTTCTCCATCTATAAAACAGGAGCAACAATTGTATCTACCTCATAGGCTTGTTGCGAAGATGAAAGGAAACTGTATACATAACACGCATAAAGCAATGTCTGGCATATCTTAATAAATGCTAGTTATTATTATTCTGTAAGACATCACCTGTGTGCCAACAAGACCAGCAAGATGCAGGACTGACACTACAAGGGTATTGTATTCTTTTCCTTATGAAAAAATCCAATACATTTCATCTTTGACTTTGGAATGTGTGTGTATTGGCTGGAACAAAAAGGAAATCCATAAAAGGGCTACTCAAGATGGGCAGAGAGGGGCTTTCATATAAGGAGGAAAAATAGTTTGGACTCTGATCTGGAAAAGTGAAGACTGAGACGCACTATGTTGAGTTTTATGAAAGACAGGAATAGTATGAATAATAACTTGTTTATGAAATACTGGGAAATTAGAGCTGGCATGCAAGATGAATACTTTTAGGTGAGTACTTGAACAGATGGTTACTTGACTGTACTTGCACAGTGAGTGGTTCAGTTGTGTAGCTCATTAGCACAGGAGTTTCAGTCTGGTGAAGACTGTGGGTTATGGTCCCTTAACTATTAAGGGTAGTTAGGGATGTTTGTGATAAAGCCCTACTTTAGTCCAGTTTCAACATTTGTAAATAGATTATATTAATATAGTACTTTACAAAACATTTTAAGATCCTTAACTTATTTGATTCCCACAATAACTGTTTATTGAGTTTTACCATGGGCAAGCCTCTGCCGGAAATCAAAGGATGAGAAAGATGGGTTGTGTTTCTGATCTGTGTCATCAGAAATATTGTATTTAAATTAATTTAGTAGCCAGGCTTGGTGGCTCAGCCTGTAATCTCGCGCCTTTGGGAGGCTGAGGTGAGTGGATTGCCTGAGCCCGCGGGTTCGTGACCCGCCTGGGCAACTTGGCGAGACCTCATCTCTACAATAAAATCAAAAATTAGCTGGGCGTGGTAGTGCGCGCCTGTAGTTCCAGCTACTTGGAAGGCTGAGGCGAAAGGATTGCCGGAGCCCAGCAGGTCGAGGCTGTGGTGGCCGGGAGTGGCCACTGCACTCCAGTCTGGGCGACAGAGTGAGACTCTAACTCCAAAAAAACAAAACAAAACAAAACAAAACAAAATTACTTTAGTTTGAGGACATAATGCATTTGATTCACTTTTACTTATTATGTTTTGAGATAAGACACTATTTAGGGTTTAGTATTATAGGAGCTCAGGACTGGTTTTGTGAAGAAAAGCTAAAGAAATAAAAGTTCTCTTTTTGTTATTGTTTTGTTTTTGTAATTCTACTCAGGCTACCCTCTGAAGTCAGTAGAAAAGTTTATTTTTAAATTTATTTTTTAGAGTATCTGTTCATAAATAGCAATTTTTGAGTTAGAAGTTAATTTCATGATCATCTTCAATTCTTCCTTTCCCAGATGAAGGAGATGGGCCTCCAAGAATTTAGGTGACATGCTCAAGGTGGTAGCTGGCCACGGTGGCTCATGCCTATAATCCCAGCACTTTGGGAGGTGGAGGTGAGAAGGTTGCCTGAGCCCAGGGGTTCAGGACCAGCCCGGGTAACTTGATGAGACCTTGTCTCTACAATATGTTAAATAATTAGCCAGGCATGGTGGGGCGTGCCTGTAGTTCCAGCTACTTTGGAAGACTGAGGTGGAAGGATCGCCTGAACCCAGTAGGTTGAGGCTACAGGGGCCGTGAGAATGACACTGTACTCCAGCCTGAGTGACAGAGTGAGACTCCAACTCAAAAACAAAAACACAAAACAAAAGAAAACAAGACGGCAAAGCTTGGATGGAAGCCTAGGTTCTAGTCTTCTGTGTTTTCTTTCCTATCCGGTTGCCTCCCCCGAGAGGATCAGGATAATTGTAGCTCAGCTTATTTCTGTGTACACACAGGCTGAAATGAGTAATGTTTTATCTCAGAGTACCCAGAAGCAGATTTACCATGAAGCCAGTGAAGCTTCAGCCTCATGGCCCCTCACTTGTAGGAACTTTGGAGTAGGGAGAGGAAACCAGGTTGCAGTCAGCAAACGTTTTGTAAGCATTTCTGCTCAGTGATGTAAGGAGACACTACAAGTAATGGATTTGACTCTCCAAGACACCAGTAATTTCCTTATGGGTTTTTCACCTTCTGGAAAGAAATGAAACTCACTTTTGTACCTAATTTTATATTTGTAATTTTTTTTTTAAAAGTACTCTCCCCTAGTCCAAGATTATAACAATTTCTGGCTCCATTAAACCTGAATTTGCTTCTGATGTCCAGACATACAATCAGTTGGAAATTATTTTAAAATTTTGAATATATTTAAATTACTTTTATGTTTATATTTTATGAAGTTAATTCTAATTTTTATTACAATAATAAAATTTTAAAATATGTTTTAAACAAAAAATGACAGTTCATTGTCTTAGCATTTCCCTCCATTTGCTCTCCAGAGTCAAACACTTTTAATTCCTTTAGATGTTTTCTCTTCATGTTTACTTCTATATTGTTTCTTAATAACTTACTTTCTTAATTGATTGACTTTAGACATTATATATTGGGTTCCTGTAATGGTAGTTAAGAGTTTGAGTTTGTTAATCTATTCCTTCTTTCTCTTCCCAATTCCCCAAAATAGTTAAGTCACAATTTTTGGTTATTTTTATAGTCAGTATTTACAGTAAGTGTATAAATATTCACAACAAAGGCAATTTTTATTATCATATGGTAGCCTTTCTTGTATAACTTTTTGCTTGTCCTAGAGTTAATAGCTATTTTTCTTTTGCTTAGTTTTCTGTGTATCTACCTGAATTCACTGCCTTTCCTTTCTTTTTGTATAACTTTTTGTTTCTCCCAGAGTTCATAATTGCTTTCTTTTTCTCTTTACTTCATTTTCTGTGTATCTAGCCAGACACATCATCAGAACTGCCAAGTATCTATCCTATCAATGTTATTTTTGAAAAGGATCAAGCATATCAGATAAGCTACTGGTCTTCTTTCCCTCTTTTTTCCCTAGAGATCTCTCTTCCATAATTCTTTATCCTCCTGCTCCAATATAGACTGATTTTTTTCTCATGTCTGAAAACTTTATAATAATAAGCCATTGTTGAGGATGTTTAGTGAGGGTGACACTCAGTGGGGTCTTTCTATAACCTAGGGAATTGTCTACTCATTATAAGCAATTTTATATAAGCACATTTTGACAGTATACTTTACTTGCCTAATGCCATAGAAGGGTTGCCTTCATTTTCTAGTTGACTAGGTTTTCATAGTAGGGTAAAGGAAAAATGGATAAAGTAATATATATCTGGATGCAGCAGTGGCTAGTGGTTAAAAGTGGAATTTGCTGATATGTAATTCAAATCTTATTTCTTTACATGTAAGTTAACCATAGGGTGAGTTTCCTGAATTTTGAATTCTAGATATTTACTATTAATATACTCCCATACAATTTCTTATTATTTTCATACTCAAAGTGGCATTTGTCCCAATGAAATCTAGCTTTAATGTAGATGTTAAATATAATTTTAAAACAAATGATGTATTTTCAAAACATGCTAAAAATTGTTTTACCCATTGTTCTTTATTAGCTGCATTAGATTACATAAAAATGGGGAATTAACTCCACTAGTTCCAATAGCAGCTCTTTCCCCCCAGTACTTTACAAATACAGGATATTTAGTTATTATTATTTTTTACCATATGCTTTCGAAGTAAGCCAATAGCATTATTTCACTTTGCTAAAATAGGAACTAAGGCCATTGTAATTCAAGGAGGATTAGTCTTTTCCTGGATAATCCACCACATAAATCAAGGAAGATGCTGATTTTTTAGAGAAGGAGAATTTTTTTCAGTGTGTTTCACTGTATTTTAATCCCATTCCTTTGTGAGATTGTTGCAACTCAAGTGGTATGCTGTTCGATTGAATTCTTATAGAACATGGCTCTATATTTTTATTTGATTGATTTTTTATTTCCTGAGAATATCACCAGAAGAAAAAATGTTTCAAAATCCTTAAGATCTTGTTACCCTGGTAACTTTACAAGAGAGATTACATATGTATGATCAAATCCTTTTCTCCAAATACACTGCTCCTGAAATGCCCCTGGTCTCTGCCTAGACCTGTAGTTTTGAAGCAATTGCACATCTCAGGATGCACCACCCCCTCACCCTTCCTTTTCTGTCTCCATCAGTATTGTTCACTGAGAGTTGTGGACAGACATAGGAGTGGTGAATCCCTGGGACGGGAGTAGTGTGCCCTGTTAGCCCGAGTTGTTTTTTCCCAGTTAAGGAATTGGATGGTGGGTTCACGCTGAGAGAAGGGCGGGGGCAGAAAAACATCAACCAAAGATTATGGCAGCATTATGACATTTCCTCTGCACTTTTGGATCTCTTAAAATGAATTATCTTTCTATTCACATGTGTTGTGTGAGGGGTTTCTTGGCACTTGAATTATATTGCATTACTGGAAGCTTATCAAAAATAAATGCATTTACTCAGTCAATTGACTATGAACACTTTTGGTTTGTTTCCTCAGTTAGATTCCACATCATTTCTCTCTGAGGAACAGTTAAAGTATCTTCTGGATAAATGCACATTCAAACAAAAATCCGTCTTTAGACTTTCTTCAGAAAGAGGAAGTGAAGACACTGAGGATGTAACACCTGAGTGCCCTCAGCGTTCCAGATCCATCGTCTCTAAGTTACCAAATGAGCCAGAAACAAACGTCCAGAAAGCTGAGGTAGACAATGCAAATATGCTTGAGATTGCAGACTGTGAAGCTTCTAAATGCTACTATCTTTCCAAAGCCTTGACTGGGCACTATATGTCAGAAGCTCTTGTCATTGATGCAGAAAATACGAAATGCCTTCAGTTTTCCAAGGATGAAATTGCTAGTGACACAGAAGACTATTTTATGTCGAAGACTCTTGGCATTGGGAGACTGAAAAGGCCCTCTTTCTTGGATGATCCACTGTATGGTATCAGTGTGAGCCTTTCATCAGAAGACCCACATCTGAAACTTAGCTCTCCAGAGAGACTAAAAACAGGTAAAGTTTGGAGAACATGTGTTTTGATGAATACATCTTTTTTTTTTTGAAATAATGAAAATATTTATTGTTGAAAACCCAAAGTTAAAATGGGTAACAGATTGTAAAGCAACATATGCATCTTTCCAAAAGTAGGAGAGTTTTCATTCAATGGTTTTTCACGGTGGGTTTTTCAGAAGCTTGGGTTGATGGTTTTTTTAATAACAAAATTAGACTCTGAATTAACCCAATTTAACTCAGTTGTGTACTTTGTAAGCACTCTTTTGTGACTGATAACAGAAAGGAGCAGTGATAAAGGCAGATTGGCAGAAATAAGGAAGACCTAGTCAAATGCCAAAGCACCACTGTCTCCTCGATCCTTGCATCTGTTGGTGGTAGCACGCTACTCAATTAATTGCGGGCATGAATCAGGCCCAGCTGAATGGGAGCGCTGGTTCTACCACTTATCAGCCGTGTGGCCTCAGGGAATTTAATTTATGTGAATATCAGCTTAATCGTCTACAAATTGAAGGAAAACTGCCTACCTACGGGCTGCTGTGGATATTAAATGTTACGTGTGTGTATCAGCCCAATTGAAGGAAAATTCTTCATAAAGAGCTACTTTGTGGTAGCTGCAGCAGATCACCTTCTCTTTATAAAGATATTATGACTTAAATTGCAGTAGGATAAGAAGGTATGTTTGTAAGTCACAGATGGTGTCAATAAGAGCCTGCGAGCATAGCATATTTATTAATGTTCTTATGAAGTCAAGGTTGAGGTTAGTACTCTTATGGCATACATGATTCTGGATTGTAATTAATGCTATCATCCAGAAAACAATGTTGATTTCAGAGGAAAAGATAAATTAGTTTGAATGGAGATAAAAAATGTGAATTGATTTGCTTTGTATTTTAACTTCAAACTTTATTAATTTCAAACTTCAATGATGAAAATATCTTCTAAGAAATAAATTTAAAGTGTAAAATGCCATAACTCATTGTGGCATTGTGCATATATTAGTTTCTATATGTAAACTTCCTATCCCAGCCCACTCCTGTATTTTCAAGTATTTTGTCATGATCCAGTATTGTGTCTTTCAGTAGTACAGTAGTACAGGATACACACACTGTGGGATATTTTTGATGTAAATAAGCATTCAGCTTTCTATGTTGGTAATATGTGTCACAATTAGTGAGTCTATGTAAATAGCTTCAACTTTTACTTCTAATGTAGATTAATCTAAAATACATTGGATATCAAAGCTCTCTTTGTCTATTCCTTATTTAAATCTATAATCTATTGGCCTATTTGTAATATCTATAATCTATTAATTCTGAACTAACTCAGACCTTCTTCTTGACTTCTGTTTCCTCAATCACCCAGGCTCAAAATCTGTGTCATTGCTGAATCATCCCTCTTTCTTTCTTCCCACTGCAAATGTTCTACTCCTGTAGTGTCTCTTATTCCTAGCTCTTACTTTCTCTTCCTACTACTTCAACTGGACCAATGCTATAACCCTCCTAGCAGGCCTACCTGCCTCCAGTTTGTCCTCTCCTGCCATCATTGTTGATCATTATTAAACTCATTTCCTTAAAGTACAGGTTTAATCATGAGACTTACCAGGTCAAAAACCTTCTGTGGCTCCCCACTGTCTTTTGAATGAAATCTGAATTCTTTCACTTGCTGTCCAAGGTCTTCACAACCTGACCTGAAGTTTTCTTCCTTATCAATCTCGAATGAATCACTTAGATGTCTTTCCTAGCTTCTGCTCAGGCCCTTTTCTTCCTAGGAATGTTCAAGTCCCCCTTCAGTGGTAGTTGAATTCCAACCCTGTCTTTTCTGAATGTAGCCTTCGCTGGTTCCCACTCCACTAAAAGTTTTATTTATTTCTTCTCTAATTGTCCAAGCATATTGGTTCCCTATCATTTTACATACACTGCCTTGATATTGTTATGAACACACTCACCTCTCTTCCTTAAAATTGTGAAACCTTTTTAAGAACAGAGATCCTATTTTGGGATTCATTGTTACATCTTCCATGATGTCTAAAGTGCTATCTTAAGCCAAGTGCCTCTTTAATAAACTAATTTAAACTTATATCCAATTTTAGAATAAAATACTGAAATTATGGTTCATATTTACCCTTTACATCATTAATGAAAGCGGGAAATGTTGCTTAAGAAGCATGTAAGTCTCACATTCTATATAAAGATTTTCATTTTTAAAAAAATTTCATAAGCTATGATTTTTAAATTAATATTATTTTAGACTGACAAACCATAATTGTATACATTTATGGGGTACAATGTGATTATTTGATTATGTATAACTGTGGAATGATTATATCAAGCTAATTCACATCATTTTGTGGTAAGACATTTGAAATGTGCTCTCTTAGTTATTTTGAAATATATAATACATTGTTAGTGATGATAGTCACTGTGCTGTGCAACTGATCTAAAAATTTATTCCTCCTAATTGGGACTTTGTACCCTTTGACTCACAGTTTCTGATTCCCTCTCTCCCTACCCCCATCCCTCAGCCTCTGGCAGCTTTCATTTTACTCTCTACTTCTGAGAGTTTGACTTTTTAAGATTCCACTTTTAAGTGAGATCATGCAGTATTTTGCTTTCTGTGCTTAGCTTCTACATAGCATAATGTCTTTCAGGTTCATCAATGTTTTCATAAATGACAGAATCTCCTTCTTTTGTAACACTGAATATTATTCCATTGTGTATATATGAAGGGGCATCCCCTGAAACCAGAATTTATTGATAAGAAATTGTGTATTTATTCTTACATGTTTAAACTTCAATCACCTTTAAAGTACTCTCCATCTGATGCAATACACCTATCGAGATGCTTTTTCCACTGCTCAAAATGGTTTTTGCACTGGTCAATGTTGATGCCTTTTTTGTGCTTCTGATGTTTTTTGTTCCACCTCTTCCACATCAGCAAAACGTTTCTCTTTGAGAACTTTTTTCATCAGGAGAAACAAACAAACAAAAAAGTCACTCAGAGTGAGAGCAGTTGGATAGGGAGGGTGGAGCATAAGGGGCATGCCGCTTTTGGTCAAAAACTGCTGAACATTCAGTGTGGTTTGGGCAGGTGCATTGTTATCATAGAAGAACCAGTCACACGTTTGTCATGACTTGGGATGTTTATTTCCACAAATCATGATGAACACTTCTCATATCTTCCAGATAAAATCTTTGGTTGACCACTGGATCTGGAGGAATGAATTCTGAATGCATAATTTCTCTCACATCAAAGAAACAAATGATTATATTTTTCACATTTGACTTCACTTTTGGTACTTTTTTTGGGTCATGGGAAGTAACAGTTTTCCATTGGCTAGATTGCTGTTTCATTTTGGGGCGGTAACTGCAGCACCAAGATTCATCTCTGGTTATGACTTTGAAAAAAAAATTAGTGTCAGCCTCCAACTGCTCCTTCAAAGCCCGGCACACAGCCAAGTGATTGTCTCTTTGTTCAGGCATGAACAAGTGAGACTTGAATTTTGCTGATTCTCTTTTCATGCCCAAATTTTCAGATAAAATTTGCTGACAGGAATTCCATGACACCCTAGTCAACTCTACAAGTTCATCAATAGTCTAATGGTGGTCTTCCAAGAAGTCACGACGAATTCTTACCACATTTTCTTCAGTTTGACTGTTTGAAAGATTCCTGAAATAAGGTTGATTGTCATTTGACACATTTTACCTTGTTTAAAATGGGAAAACCATTTGTAAACTCGTGTTTTACTCAGAGCAGTCTTTGTAAGCTGTCTGTAGCATAACAATCGTTTCTGCCACATTTTTCCCCAAAAGAAAACAAAATTTCACTGCTGCATGTTGTTCATGTAAGTCACCCATGATGAAATGGCAAATGCGCTGAAAGAATCTCAAAAAAAAAAAAAAAAATTCACTGAAGCTGAGCACAGCCTCTCACAACAATACTAACTGGTACACTGACACTGATGGTTTCCTAGAACACTTACCTAGTGAGGGAAGCCTGTACTACAAGGGGCCTGTCCTCCAAAAGATTTCAGTTTTTTGGGGGGACCCCCCCTGTATACAGCATTTTCTTTATCCATTTATCTGTTGATGGACACTTAAGTTGATTCCATATCTTGGTTATTGTTGAACAGTGTTGCAATGAACACAGGAGTGCAGATGTCCCTTTGACATATTGGTTTCCATTACTTTGTGTATTTATACCCAGAGGTAGATCATATGATAATCCTATTTTTCATTTTTTGAGGAACCTCTCAACAGTTTTTCATAATAGCTATACTAATTTACTTTTCTATCTACAGTGTACAGTGTTCCTTTTGTCCACATCCTTGCTGAAATTTGGTATCTTTCATCTTTTTTTATAATAGCTGTTCTAACAGGTGTGAAGTGACATCTCATTGTGGGCTTTAATTTACATTTCCTTAATGATTAATGATGCTGTTTTTCCATGAGCCTGCTGGCCATTTGTATGTCTTATTTTGAGAAATGTCTGCTTAGCTCCTTTGCCCATTTTAAAATTGGTTTTTTCTTGCTATTGAGTCTTTGATTTCCTCATATATTTTGAATATTAACCCCTTATCAGATGCAGAATTTTGCATGTATTTTCTCCTGCTTTATAGGTAGTCTCGCTAATTTGTTAATTTTTTTCCTTGCTGTGTAGAAACTTTTTAGTTTGATATAATCTCATTTGTGTATTTTTGCTTCTGCTTTTGGGTTGATAGCCAAAAAACCATTGCTCAGACCAATGTCCTGGAGCATTTCCACTATGTTTTCTTCTAGTAGTTTTGGGTCTTATATGTAAGTCTTTTATCTATTTTGAGTTGATTTTTTGTACACGGTGTGAGATAAAGATAAAATTTTATTATCCTGCATGTGGATATTCAGTTTACCCAACTCCATTTATTGAAGAGACTTTTCTTTCTTCCATGTGTGTTCTTGGTACCTTTATTAAAAAAATCAGTTGATCACAAATTCACAGGTTTATTTCTGAGTTTTCTATCCTGTCCTACTAGTTGATGTGTTTGTTTTTATGCAAATACCATACTGTTTTGATTATAATGCAGTTATAGTATATTTTGAAATCAGGAAATATGATGCCTCCAACTTTGTTCTTTTTGCTCAAGATTGTTTTGACAACTCAGGGTCTTTTGTGGTTTCATATGAATTTCTGTGAAAAATGACATTGAAATTTGATAGGAATTGCATTAACTCTATAGATTGCTTTGGATAGTGTGGATATTTTAACTATTAATTCTTTCAATCCTATATATAAGATCATGCCATCAGGAAACAGAGACGATTATTAGGATAACTTGTAGTTTTTTTCTTTTGCCTAATTGCTCTGGCTGGGACTTCAAGTATTATGTTGAAAAGAAGTAGTAGGAGTGAGCATCCTTGTCTTGTAACTGATCTCAGAGGAAAAGTTTTCAACTTTTCACTGTTGAGTATGATATTAATTACAGGTTTGGCACAAATGGCCTTTATTGTACTGGGGTACATTCCCTCTACTCTGTCAAGAGATTTTTTTTTTTTAATCATGAAAGGGTGTTGAATTTTGTCAAATGCTTTTTACAAATTTGTTGAGATTATTATGTATTTTTATCCTTAGTTTTGTTAATGGTGGTGTGTTATATTGTTGATTTGCATATATTAAACCATCCTTGCATCTCAGGGATAAATCTTACTTGATCCTAGTGAATGATTCTTTTAACATGCTTTTGAATTTGGTTTGCTAGCATTTTGTTGAAGAGTTTTTGCATCTATGTTAATCAGGTTTACTGGCCTGTAACATTCTCTTTTTTGGTAGTATTCTTGACTGGCTTTTGTTATCAGAGTAATACTGGCTTTGTAAAATGAGTTTGGAAGTCTTTTCTCCACCTTAATTTTTTAAAATAGTAGTTTGAGAAGGATTGGCATTAGTTTTCTTTTAACTCTTTGGTAGAATTCTTCAGTGAAACCATCTGGTCCTGGGCTTTTTTTTATATGAGACATTTTATTACTGATTGTATCTGCCTGATCATTAGTGATCTGTTCAGATTTTCTATTTCTTTATGATCCAGTCTTGGTAGGATATATGTAACTAGTAATTTATTCACATCTAGATTATCTAATCTATTGGTATACAATTACACATAGTAGTTTCTAATTATCCTTTGTATTTCTGTGGCATCAGTTGTAATGTCTCCTTTTTCATTTCTTTCTGTTTTGTTTTAATAAGCAGAGGTTTTTAACTTTAAGACTTTAAAAAAGTATTTGTTATTGTTTTCCAGTAGCAAAACAAATGTAAGTTTATTGAAGGATATTTGAAACATACAGAAAACAAAACCATTGTACAGACATATTTGTTGTTAACATTAACATTCATCTTTTTTCCTAGTTGTACATTTTAAATTGACTTAATAGTCTTCTTATATACCCTGCTATTTTTATTCATTTATATTATAAGTATTCTCTCTGTTATAAGGTAGTCTTCTAAAACATTCATTATAGTGGCTGCAGTATATTCTATCATACAAGAATATTATAATTTAAGCATTTCTTTGATGTTGGTCATTTATGTTACACTTTCATTTTATATAAGCTAAAACTATCACAAGACAGAAGTATGGTCTGATAGCTATCTTTCCTTCATGTTATGATTTGATGAGTTCAGAGGATTTTATTTGTTTGGGTTTTCTTTCCTTTTTTTTCTAGTTAGACTCTAAGGGTTTGTCAAGTTTATCTTTTCAAAAAACCAACTCTTAGTTTCACGGATTTTTTTCTGTTGTTTTTATAGTCTCAATTTTATTTATTTTGGAGCTAATTTTTTTTTTAATTCCTTCTGCTAACTCTGGACTTCTTTTTTTGTCTAGTTCCTAGAGGTTTAGCATTAGATTGCCTATTTGAGTTTTTTTCTTTTTTTGGTATAGGCATTTGTTGTTATAAATTTCCTACTTAGAATTACTTTTGTTGACATTTCATAATATGTTTTGATATGTTGTGTTTCCATTTTTGTTTGTCTCGAAGGTATTTTTTAAAATTTCCTTTTTGATTTCTTCTATTACCAATTGATTGTTTAGGAGCATATTGTTAAGTATCCACATATTTGTTCTAGTTTTATGCCATTATGATTGCTAAGATTTAAATCCTCTTAAGTATGTTAAGACTTATTTTGTGGCCTATTATTTGATCTATCCTGGAGAATGTTCTGCATGTACTTGAGACAAATGTGTATTCTCTTGCTGTTAGGTGGAATGTTTTGTAAATGACTGTTAGGTCCATTTTATCTAACATGGAATTCAAGTTCCATGTTTCCCTATTAGATGATCTGGTCCATTGTTTAAAGTGGGGTATTGAGGTCTCCTACTATTATGGTGTTGCAGTCTATCTTTCCCTTCAGATCATGTAATAATTGTTTCATATATTTAGGTACTGTAACGTTGAATGTATATACATGTTTATAATTGTTATGTCTTTTTGATGAATTGGCCCTTTTATCATTATATAGTGAACGTCTTTGTCTCTTTGTACAGTTTTTGACTTAAACCTATTTTGTCTGATATAAATATAGCTACCTCTACCCTCGTTTGGTTTCCATTTGCGTGAGATAACTTATTCCATCTCTTCACTTTCAATCTATGCGTGTCCTTACTAATAAAGTAAATCTCTTATAGATAGCATATAGTTGGACTTTAAAAAAAAAATCCATTCAGTCACTTTCTGTCTTTTGGTTAGAGGAGTTAATTCAGTTACATTGAAGATAATTATTGATAGACAAAGACTTGCTACTGTCATTTTGTAATTTCTGGTTGTAGTGTAGATCCTTTGTTTCTTCCTCTCTTTCTGTGGTTTGGTGATTTTCTAGTATGCTTTCAGTTTTTTCCTTTTATATTTTGTTTCATATTTACCATAAGACTTACATAAAATATCTTTAACTGGTTGTACATGATGGTGCATACCTGGTGTCCAAGCTACTTGAGAGCCTAAGGTAGGAGAATTGCTTGGGTCCAGGAGTTTGAGTCCAGCCTGGACAACATAACACGACCCTATTTTAAAAACAAAACAAAACAAAACAAAAAAAACCAAACTCCCTTCCCCCTCCAAAAAAAAAAAAAAATCCAGAAAAAAAACAGAAAAAAGCCTTATACTTATAACAAGTTACTTCTTAACTTTAATCACATACAAAACTCTATACTTTGATTCCCTCTCCCACACTTTTATGATTTAGATGTGGATTTTCATATTTTAAAAATCTGATCCCTTAACAATTTATTATAGTTACATTTTTTGTTTGTTTGTTTGTTTTAAAGTTGGAGTCTCACTCTTTCACCCGAACTGGAGTGCAGTGGCCACTCCCGGCCATTGCAGCCTCGACCTGCTGGGCTCCGGCGATCCTTCTGCCTCAGCCTTCCAAGTAGCTGGAACTATAGGCGCATGCTACCATGCCTGGCTAATTTTTTATTTATTGTAGAGATGAGGTCTCGCCAAGTTGCCCAGGCGGGTCTCGAACCCACGGGCTCAGGCAATCCACTCACCTCAGCCTCCCAAAGCGTGGGATTACAGGCTGAGCCACTGAGCCCGGCTTACATTTGTTTTTAATAATCTTGTTTTTAATCCTCATAGTAGAGATATAATTGCATTGCACAACCTAATAATTTTAGAGTATTCTGAATATGACTATGCATTACTTATACCATTGAGGTTTTTCCCCCCACAAGTTTGATATTATTAATTGAGAGCCTTTTATTTCAGCTTAAAGAACTCCCTTTGGTAATTCCGAAAGGCAGGGCCTAGTGGTGATAAACTCCTTTAGCTTTTATTTCTTCCTTATTTATGAAGGACGGATTTGCCAAGTAAAGTATTCTTGGTTGCCAATTTTGTTTTCTTTCAGTTCTTTGGATGTATCATCCCACTCTTTCTTGGCTTGGTAGAAATTTTGCTGAGAAATCTACTGATAGCTATTTTGGGACTACCTCCTTGAATGTAACATGTTTCTTATCTGCTGCTTTCAGGATTTTATTTTATTTTTAAATTTTTGATCATTTGATTATGATTTGTTGTGGTGGACTCCTCTTTGGATCAAATTTAGTTGGTCTCTGAACTGGATCGCACCTCTGCCTGAACATTGTCATCTTTCTCCATATTTGAGAAAATGCTAGTCTTATTTTCTTAAATATGCTTTGTAGACCTTTTAAAAAACCTTCTTTCTTAGAATTCTATTATGAAGTTATATATCTTGATAGTGTCCCATAATTTATGTGTCTTCTTCTTTTCTTTTTGCTCCTCTGTATAATTTCAAATGTTCTGTCATTGAACTCATTTATTTTTCTGCTTGGATCTGCTGTTGAAATCTGCTGCTGTTCTATCATTGAACTCATTTATTCTTCTGCTTAAGTCTGCTGTTGAAGTTTTCTACTGATTTTTTAGTTCAGTTACTATATTATTTATTTCTAGAATTCTGTGTTAAAAATCTTTTCATATTTCTTTGGGAAATTTATTATTTTTTCATGCATTGTTTCCAAGGTTTATTTAGTTTCTTATCTATGTTGTGTTATTGTTCTGTGAACTTCTTAAAGAAGATTATTCTGAAATTCTCCTATTTTGTAAAATAGGTCTCCATTTCCATTTCTTCAGAGTCCATTGTTGGAACTTTATTAGTTTTTGTTGTTGTTGTATCATATTTCCCTGATGCTTTATAAACCTTGTGTCTTTGCATTGATGTCTACATATTTGAGGAAATGGCCTGTTGGTTTTGGGGGTGTTTTTGTGTGTGTGCATGTGTATGTGTGTGGGTTTTTTTTTTTTTTTCCAGTGATAGATCTTTACTATGTAGTCTAACCTATGATTCTGCATGAGCCAGCTGATGGTGATCCTGTACAGGTAGGCTTTGCTTTTGGATTGCTATTGGGCTGACCTGCTGCCTGTATTCTGAGGGCATATGAAACTCTTGGCTGTGCTCTGAGGCCTGATGAGAACACTGGCTGCTCCTCACAGTAAGATGGAGCTGCTGATTGGGCTCTGTGATAGCTTCTGATTTGGCAGGGGTGTAGGTTGTCTTCTCTGACTGAGCAGTACTGCTGGTTTTCATCTGTAACTGGGCAGAGCCACATACTGGGCTCTGAGGCTAGGAGAGGTCTCTGGGGTCTCTTGAGATTGGCCAGGCTATGATATACAGATATGTGTGGATGAGGGCTTGCCTCTTAGCCTGGGATAGCTTTAAGCAGAGTACTGAGACTTGGTCATCATTCAGTTGCTAGGGTTGGGTGGAACCAGTTACTTTACTTTGCAGATATTCGCTGACCTGCACTTGCCTCCCAGCCTGGGAAGCTTTAAGCAGAGCACCAAGGGTTGGTAGGGTTGCGTCAGTTGGCTGTTGGAGCTGGGTGGGGCCAGATGCTACACTCCTCAGATAATTACTGAGCTGCTCTTGTGGGTGGGGAAGCTGAATGTTTGTCATCAGCTCTCTTTTTCCACTGTAGAAACTGTGGGCTCAGAGGAATCTTCTCTGTGTGATGCTGTGCTGGCTTAGTGGGAATGCAGCAATGTGTTCAAAGTGAAAGCATTCCTCTTACCCCTTAAATGAGGCTTTTCTCAGTTCTGTGGCCCAAGAAGATCTCAGCCTTTCTTTTAACTTCAGGAGTATTTGTGAAGGGATTCTTGTCTGTGGATAATTAGCTGTTGTTTGGATTTTTTTTTGTTAGGAGTATGGGAGCTGGAGAATTCCTATTCCGCCATCTAGCTGACTGGAACTTCAAGCGATAATGTTTTTTATCCAGTAGCAGAGTTCACTCACAACATGCAGTTCAGTTAGATGGGTATGGTCTGCCTTCCCCACAGCAAGGATCTTCATCTAATAAACTATGAAAACTTTATCCTTCTCTAAAATTGCGGTGTATTTTATTTTTGGATAAAGAGTTTTTATTAGAAAGTATTCAAATCTCCTCTTTATCTACTGTAATCATACTTACTAAATTGGATGTAATGATTTGTTGTATATGGGATCTCATTCCCATGAAGTCAGTATGTGTGGAGGGTTCAGAACAGTACTTTGCTAAAATATGACTTCATTTTCATGCAAACACAAGTCACACTGATGTGTGCCTATCACTGAATAGAAGGTAACAAGATGGAATGAATCAGAATGTAATGTGACTTAATGGAAAGAAGCTATGGAGGCACAAATAATGCCAAAGATACCAGATAATCCTAATAGATGATCAACTTTGTGGTATAGAGGATTAAGACAGCATAGATGTAAATATGTGAACCATGTTTTACTTTCTGCTTATTATATAATAAACTCTAAGGAATAAGTCCTACATTATCATTTTGAGCACATTAGACTATCTGAAGTTGTAATTGTTGTATTCAACAACTCAATGCCTTAGCATTAACTTGCTAATTAATTTGATTCTAAAATACTAAATTATACATTATATGTTTTCTCCAATAATTTACATCAAAACTGAGTGCTATGCTCGTTTTCTTGACAAAGAAGCCCTTGATGTAGACTTTTCAAATACATATTTGTTAATGGTTCATTTTCTCTATCTCCTTCTAAGTTATCACTTTCTCTATCATTTTGTTTAGTAGTGTAAAATGAACAATGGCATGTTTGAGAGTTTTGGCATTTAAATATACTTATCGCTTTATCAGTTATTGGAGACTTCTGATTTCATCACTTCATTCACATTTGGTAGAAGGAAAACGTCACTGAAGAGCAACTGTCATGATTGTAAACCAGATCTATGAACCAGCCGTATTGGCATCAGCTGGGAGTGTATTAGAAATGTAGACTCCCAGGCCCCACTCCAGACCTATGGAATCAGAGCTTGCCTTTTAACAGGATGCCCCCAGCAGGTGATTTGAGTGCACATTAAAGGGTGAGGAACTCTGGAGTAGATGGTTTACTAGTCATTTCTACTTTGGGATTGCTGAAAATACCAGCATCAATGGTGGTGATGAAAATAATGTACAGAAAGTGTCTTCTTTCCTGTCTGCTCCATCCTTGCGTTTCTCTTCTAAATGAAGACACTGCCGTCTCCAGATTGTCTTCTTATGTCTCCAGCTATTCATATTGTCATTTTTTGGGGAAACCTTTCTTAGCTACTGAGAATAAGCATCCCCTGGGCCCCTTGCTTGAGTTGTCTACTCTTACACAGTTGATATTTTATTTGGAGACACATATAGCCAATATGGGACCCTCTGCGTTTTGCATATTTTTGACTGTTAGATCTCTCTACTTGCATCTACATTTAAGATATACTGTCTGTCTCTTAGCCTGTGCTGCGTCTTACCTTTGGCTGCATGTTAGATACACCTGGTAAGATTTAAAATTGATTAATACTATGGCTCCATCCCAGATGAATTAAATTAATCTCTAGGGGTTGGCTCTGGCATCAATATTTAAGTCAGTTTCTGATGTCAGGATCTGAGTGATTCTGTTGTCCAGCCATGTACAAAAGCTACTTAACTACATTAAAACTATTACTCCAGAGCTCCATGACATTCATTCATTCTCTGTCTACCATCCATGCATCCATCAGTCTACCCCACAAGCATTTCATGAGTTTCTGCTGTGTTTTAGATGTTTTCCTAAGTTCCAGGACAGAGTTTTTCAGCCCCAGAACTATTGACATTTTGAGCAGGACATTTCTGTGTGGTGGGATGCTGTCCTGTACATTGTAGGATGCTTGATAGAAACTGTGACCTTTACTTACTTGATGCCAATAGTGTCCCCTGCAGTTATGACAAACAAAAATATTTCCAGATATTGCCAGATGTTCACTAAAGGGCAAAATTTCTCCCAGTTGGGGACTACTGTTTTAGGATGTAAGGTGAGTGGGCCATAATCACTGCTCTGAAAATGTTCACAGTTTATTGATAAAGGCAGGCACTCAGATAATTATAGTAGGGTGGCGTGAGTATAACAACAGCTTCAGGACAAAGTATATAGGTGACACTACAGAGGGAATGATGAATACTGGGGAGATGGGGGGTGGCATTTAAGTTGAGCCTCCAAGGATGAGTGGTCATTCGCTGGGTGGGCAAAAAAGAGAACACTCCATAGACAGGGAGTAGCACTTACGAAGACATGGAGTTGCGGTCTCATCATCTCTCACTCATGCAGGGTCCACTTCTCATCCATTCTACCTCCATCTACATTCTGCTTAATATTTCTTCTCCATGCGTTGGCAATATCACTACACTACTCACTTTGATCTCTGAAACCCCAAGTCATCTGCCCTTAATTATTAGGTTGATTCTTTTTGAATAACAGCTTTATTGAGATATAATTTATACATCTGTATTAGTTTCTTATAGTTGCCACAACAAATTACCATAGCAGAAATTTACTCTCTCACAGTTATGGAGGTCAGAAATCTGAAATCAAGGTGTTACCAAGGCCAACCTCCACCTGTTTCCTTGCTTCCTTGCTTCTTCCAAATTTTTGTGACTGTTGACATTTTTGCTTCTTGGGCCACATTACTCCAGTCTGTTCCTCTGTCTTCACATTGGCTTCCTCTTTGTGTATGCCAATCTCCCTCTACTTTTTTCATATAAAGACCACTTGTTACTGAATTTAGGGTTCATCCTGATAATCCAGGATGATCACTTCATCTTAAGATCCTTATTTAATTTATTTAATTGCAGCTATAAAGACCCTTTTCGCAAGTTCCAGGGATTAGGATATGAACATAACTTTTTTGGGGGATCACTGTTCAACAATTCTATACAATTTATTCAATTCAAAATGTACAATTCAAAGGTTTAGTACATGCTCAGAGTTGTACTTCCATCACTGCTATCAATTTTACATTTTTCTCACCCCAAAAGAAGCACTATTCATTAGTGATCACTGTCTTTTTTCCGTTAACCCCAGGCCTAGGCAACCATTAATTTACTTACTATCTCTACAAACTTGCCTATTCTGAATATTTCATATAAGTGGAATCATATAATTTATGCCTTTTTGTGGCTGACTTCTTATACTTAGCATCATATTTTCAACATTCATCTATGTTGTAGCAAGTATCGGTGTAGTACTCTTTTATTGTTGAATAATATTCCATTGTATGGATTTATCACATTTTATTTATTCATTAATCAGTTGATAGACATTTGGGTTGTTTCTACTTTTTGGCTATTGTATGTAATGCTGACAGGAATATTTGTATGTAAGTTTTTGTGAGGTTGTACGTTTTCATTTCTTTTGGGCATATACCTAGGAGGAGAATTGCCGGGTCTGTGATAACTTTTGAGAAACTGCCAGACTGTTTTCCAAAGCTTCTGCACATTTTTTTTTTTTTTTTTGAGTTGGAGTCTCACTCTGTCGCCCAGACTGGAGTGCAGTGGCTGCTCCCGGTCACCGCAGCCTCGACCTGCTGGGCTCCAGTGATCCGTCCGCCTCAGCCTTCCAAGCAGCCAGAATTACAGGCATGTGCTACCACGCCCGGCTGATTTTTTGATTGATTGTAGAGATGAGGTCTCGCTGCCCAGGCGGGTCTCGAACCCGCAGGCTCAGGCAATCCACTCACCTCAGCCTCCCAAAGGCGCGGGATTACAGGCTGAGCCACCGAGCCCAGCTTTTTTTTTTTTTTTTTAGTTGGAGTCTCACTCTGTCGACCAGGCTGGAGTGCCATGGCACATTCACGGCCACCCCAGCATCGACCTGCTGGGCTCCAGCAATCCTTCTGCCTCAGCCTTTCAAGTAGCCGAAACTACAAGCACGCCACTATGCCTGGCTAATTTTTGATTTATTTATTGTAGATACGAGGTCTCGCCAAGTTGCCTAGGCTGGTCTCAGACCCGCGGGCTCAGACAATCCACTCACCTAGGCCTCCCAAGGTGCTGGGATTACAGGTCGAGCCACTGAGCCTGGCCTATAATTTTTTAAACTTTATTTTATTATAAAGATGTGAGGCCAAGTTAGGATGAGGTACATAAGTAATCTATGTGCAGGTGAAGTTTGGACCTCCCACTGGTCCTCACTTCCCCTTTGTGTTGTTACATGGCTTTCCCTTCTTCCATCCCTGGCAGTGTTCTCCGACTGCCGATCCCTCCCTTGGGCTTTTGTGATTAATATTCAGGTCCCACTAATGAGTGCAAAGTTTCTGCACTATTTTGAATTCCTACCAGCAGTGCATGAGTCTTTCAGATTCTCCCAATTCTCTTTTTTTTGATTCTATTGTCACTTTTACCCTTCCTGATTACCTTCTCAGTAAGGGTAGAATTGTCACAATTTTTTTCTCACCTAAAGAAATTAAAGGCAGCCGGGCTCGGTGGCTCAGCCTGTGATCCCACGCTTTTGGGAGGCTGAGGTGAGTGGATTGCCTGAGCCCGCGGGTTCGAGACCCGCCTGGGCAGCGAGACCTCATCTCTACAATCAATCAAAAAATCAGCCGGGCGTGGTAGCACATGCCTGTAATTCCGGCTACTCGGAAGGCTGAGGCGGAAGGATCGCCGGAGCCCAGCAGGCGAGGCTGCGGTGGCCGGGAGCAGCCACTGCACTCCAGTCTGGGCGACAGAGTGAGACTCCAACTCAATAAAAAAAAAAAAAGAAATTAAAGGCAATCATTTACATGTAACTTTTACTTTTGGGTTCACCCTACTTTACAGAAACTTAGTAGAACGGAAAGTACTAATTTTTATGTCTGTCTCCAAATCCATAATCATCTTAGCTCTTTAAACCCAAAGTGCTCTCCCTGAGATGGAAGTTCAATGAAGGCAGGTACCTTATCTTTTCATTTTTCTTGTAAGCTTTGTATGCCATTTGTGGTGACTGTTCAAAAAATATTAAATGAGAATGTGATTGTTGTCTGACATGTAAAGGATTCAGCATGTTATAGGCTAAATTTTTTTTTTTTAAATTATGCGCATGTTTCTGTTGATCTAATAACTTTGTTGTTTTTATGTGCAGATGAACAGGAGACTACAGATACAACAGAAGAACGTAAAGAAGCATAGGAAAAGACTTGCTGGGTGTGCTTTTAAGAAAGTTGGTAATTAAGTCAAATTACATTTTGTTGAATTCTTTGAATTCAATGAATGCATTGTGGAGACTGATCCACAAATAATGATTTTGACATGTGGATTCTCTCTTTGTGAATTACATTTTCTTGTTATTTTTGACACTTGGGATGGTCTTTTCCATTAAAATTTCTGAGAAAATTGCTTGTAAGTTTATTGCTAATTTGTAGTATCAGGAATAAATGATTAAACCCAACATTTCCGTGTATATGTGTTATGGTAAAACTAGTTGAAATGCTATGATTTTTCTGTATGTGATTTTGTGTTTCAGCTTAATTGTAATTCAGACAGGTTGTGATAACTATGAATTTTTTGCTCTGGCCCTGGTTGGGTCTTCTTACCTGTCTAATGTTTAATGTCTGTTAAATAGGTACAGCTTGCCATAGGAAGAAATGAATTTTAATAAAGCAACATTAGGAGAACCCTTACTAACTTATTAGTGATGATACTTTTCTTTCTTTTTTTTTGAGTTGGAGTCTCACTCGGTCGCCCAGACTGGAGTGCAGTGGCCACTCCCAGCCACCGCAGCCTCGCCTGCTGGGTTCCGGTTATCCTTCCGCCTCAGCCTTCCGAGTAGCTGGAATTACAGGCATGCGCTACCACGCCCGGCTGATTTTTTGATTGATTGTAGAGATGAGATCTCGCTGCCCAGGCGGATCTGGAACCCGCGGGCTCAGGCAATCCACTCACCTCAGCCTCCCAAAGGCGTGGGATTACAGGCTGAGCCACTGAGCCTGGCTGATGATACTTTTTTTGAGCAGAAATTTGAATTATTTGCTATATTATTTTCAATTTGTTATTTTCTTTCAGAGTGTGGGCCTTTTAGAATGCCGCAAATAAAGATGGACTACTTAAAAAAGGTCTGCAGTACTATTTTAAGAGAGGTTTTATGTAGTTACAAGTCAGTAACCTAAATTCATGAGAAAATTCTATGTCAACATTCCATAAGATGAATTGGCATTGGAATTGAAGTCCAATTTATTTCTAATTCAAAAAATGAGCAGGCTATTGTGCTGCCTTTAATATAGTTTTGAGTACTATAATAAAATTTACTGGCATATAATACATTCACTGATAATGAATAACATTAGTGATTGCTTACGTTGAATTTCCTTGACTTTTTAAAATGAGGAATTCAATACCTACCATTTTCAGAGGTATTGATGGGCAGTTTCTTTTTCCAGTACTTCTATTTCAGTTTACTGTTTGTTCATTTAAAATAGCAATGGTTCATGCTGCATATAATGGTGCACAGCCATTTGCTGCACATCTACCCCTTGATCAAACTGTTCCTGTAGCCCTTCCCTACTGCCACTCAGCCAAGCATGCACCCTTCAAGGCTTAATTCAGATGTAAACTCCTCCATGAAACACGAGTGACCCTTTCAGCTGGGAACTGTCAACATCCTCTCCTCAGTTCTGCATCTCAGTACACTGGCACATAAATCCTATTAGAACCTTTAAAAAATAGCAATGGTTCATGCTGATGTTAATGTGCAATAATATGATTTAATGTCAAGAGTTTTTCTGTGAGATGGCAGCAGAAGCTAAAAGTTATGAATTTAAATTCTCATAGAAATGACATGGTACTTCTGTGTCTTGTAGATGTGGGTGGGAACTATCAGAGGGCAGAGGTGATAATGGTGGGGATTTAGAGTGGGACAAGAGAGAGGTCATTGTTGTCCATTAGTCTTTCAGAGGAGCTCGGCTTTCTAAATCCATGCTTTCCTGCTATTTGATGAGTGTGTGTGCATGTGTGAAAGAGAGAAAGAAAAAGAGAGACAGAAAGAAAAAGAGCGCAAGAAGGCAAAGGAGAGAGAGGAGAGATAGGAGAGAGACAAATTTTTTTTTGACTGGCATTGCAAAGGGCTTAAGACCTCATAGTGTGCTTTTACAAATGGTATTTGTAGCATACTGAGTGAGCCTTTCTGCTATTTAGGTAAGAGGAAGGAAAACAGAATGATTTTAAGTAATCAATTTTTTCCATTAAAAGATGTGACACTATTCCACAGTATGTCAACTGAAGGTAACTCCAATAAGGACTGGCAAACTAAATTTATGATATAATTAAACACAAAGTTTCCAGATTTTTAAAGAGTCACTCTAATTTAGAGAGGAAGTATTCTTATTACATAAGTGCTTTTATTTTGAGGTTCCCTTTAGCCTTGGTGTTTGCTCCAGAAAAATATACAGAATCAAAATTGTAGGAGAGAGAGAGCTAATTCATTTTAGGAATGAACGTAGGAGCTTAAAATTTGAGGTTTCTTATAAGGAAAAAACAAACAAAAAACCCAAAAAACTACAGGGCACCACCTTTATCATAAATTCTCATAGGACCTAAAGTTTATTACTCTTCAATCTAACTCTCCTGCAACACATGACAATAAACTCTTGAAGGAGGAAAGAAGCTATTATCTCGATGTAATCTTAATTTTTAACAAGTCTTTTATTTCAATATAACCTGCTGATTTAAAGGTCAGTCTCAGGGTGAAAATGGAACATGCCTGGGAAAACCGCTCCTGTTTCCAGCCACATTTTTTTGGCTCATCTTAGTATTTCCAATCAGTTTTGCTCCCTACCTAAAAATGAATTAGAGTTCTCTCTTAGGGCTTCACATATTGAACTTCACATACTGAACTTAACATCTTAGGCTATTTCTCTTTTATATGTTTTTAATGTGACATGCTAATTATAATGAGAATGATGTTAATTTTACAGCCATTACTAACACTTTCTAGCTCTTGCTTCTTCACATTGGTACTATAAATTGGTTAGGCAATTTTTACATTTATATGTGATCATGCTACCCAGATAGATAAGTGTTTATAGAATGAGGGACAGAAATCAACCAGGGAGCAAGACCCTATTTCACTCAGCAAGTCCTTTCTAGTGTTTAACAGGCCTCAAAGTCAGACCTCTAACCTACTCATGAAATTTCTTTTATTCCGTTTTCATTAAAACTGGAAATTAATCAGTCGTATTCCACATTCATGATTAGCCCATTCAAAAATCAAGGTCTGCTTATTGTAATACTTGGGCCTTTCCTCACAAAGTAATGGACACACACATATACTTTCCTTTCAAATTTAAAATTTCTCTTTAGTCATCTATTTCCGGCCTAAAGTTGTTCATTCTCTAAAACGTGAGCTCTACAATGCTTGGCTCAGCCTTTCAAGGAGGCCTCAAGTACAATTTACTTCCAAAGCTTCTCTACGATGTGCTGTCATGTTGGCCACCCTGTGCCATGGATCAGAAAATGTAGCTGCAGGAATGCGTGTGCTTCACAGCTGTTTTCCCTTTGTTTTCATTAGTTTTTTTTAGAAGCAGTTTTTAAAAGAAGGATTCCATAAGTGACATCTAATAACATTAACAAAATATGAAATTCTGTTCTTTGGGGCCCTTGACTTAGGGGTCATTTCTCTTTCATATGTTTTTAATATGGCATGCTAATTTGAAATTTTGTTCTTTTATTCCACAAACCCAGCAAATTTTAAGCCCAGGCCTGTGCAACTAACTCAGTCTTTCTAAATTATATAGAAACTGTGTCAATTATTGGTTTAAGAATGGTATTTACCCATACCTCATAACATAAAGCAAGTAGAGAACAAATAAACGTGGATACATTAAGTATAAATATAAATTTCCGTATGATTTATTGTTGTTCCTTGGATATAAGAAACAGTAATATACAACTTACACTGCTTAAGATTGTAAAATGGATAAAAATGTGTACAAAAAAAAGCACATTCCTAGAAAAAGGTATTGGCAAATAGTAAAAACTGGGGAATAAAAAGCAAAAAACAAATCAAAACAACAAAAAAAGGAGAAAAACCAACAATTCTTCAATTCAGTGTGCAAACATTATATAAAAATAGAAATACTAACTCTACAGGCAGTATTTCCTGATAAATTATTTAAATAGCATATCTACACAATCTGAGATATCTATTCCAATGGCAATGAGAAAATAATTTATAAAAATAAAGCAACAGTATACAGATGATAGAAAAAAAAACATAACTTTCAGAAACCTTATTTAACATTTCAATGCTATTTCCTTATTGGGAATACTTTTCTGCAAAGAGTTTTTATACTATGTACAACATTGACGATTTTAGGTACTACAGTAGCTTTAAGTTTGTTAGACACCTAAACTCTTTCTGCTTGATCCAAAAATTCTTTACTCAGTCACACAACAAATGAGGTAATATTTGTATATAAGTTTCACCTTTGTCATTATTTTTTTCTCTTTTGGAAAAACAAAAACAAAAAAAAAGTGTATGTGTTTTCCTTCTCCCTGGAAATAGGCACAAGGAATGCGTAAAATAGTATTAAAAGCCTTCTGGCTTCCTTTGAAATCGAAAACACTTGCAAATGGATAACCAATTCCACTTGAAAAGATAAAACAAAGGGGAAAAAAGAATCCCAAAACATTCACTCTGAGCACAAGGGGAAGAACAGCTTGTTATGCCGATTTTCCTTGTGTCACCCTTGTGAGAGATTTGCTGAAAAATCTCAACTACCTGCTGTCAAACACTTTCCACGTGAAACCTAAATTCCAGGCAGAACAGAGTTAATAAATAATCTGTATTTACAATCTTACAGTCATGAAGACTCCTAACAAAGATGATATGGATAGTCCTTACGCTTCTTCCTGCTCCATGAATAATCCTTCAGCCAGATCTTCCAGAATAAGTCAAAATAAATATTTTATATTGTAAAGCATTTGTAAAAAGAAAAAAAAAAAAATCTACAGTCCAAAAGAGAGAACTGGAAAACTCCATGATTATTCAGGAAAAAAGAGAAAAGGAATGTTTTAGTTAGGATGATAATAATTTTGTGCCTTTCTAACCATAAAAATACAAGCACACTGCCCCTCCCTGGGAGGCAGCTGGTGCTCACTGAGATGGTAGGTCTTCCTATTTTCCTGCTACATCTGCACAAGCTACATCTGGAATAAAACGAACAATTTCAAGGTGACCAGGCAATGGCAGCCAGCACTGCCTTACATTGGTTTAATTCTGACCCCCCTATTCTTGCCACTATAGGTGATATGGGGTTGGGGACCAGGGAGGAAGTCCAGAAGCCAGTCTTTCCCTCCCCCTTCCCTGCTTCTATTTAAGTGTCTATTTACGTGGGTTAATCAGCTAACACCGGTCAGCATCATGAAATCCAGCAACAGTCTTTCAATCCCCTGAAAATGACTTAGTACCGAACATGTAACAGTTCCTCCGTATTTTCTTTACACAGCTGTCTCTTGGATATGCGTCCTCCCCTTAGTGCTTTGGCCCCTGCTCTCCCTATTCCTGAGGGAGGACATCAGGGTGGTTTTGTTTGCTAATTCTAGTGAGTCCACCTCCCTTCTCTGACATGCCTGAAAATGCTTTTGAGTCCACAGCTCAGAGCTGGCCTCACAATAGCACCCTGCTCTGTGAAAAAAGCAGAGTGGAGCAGGCACCTTCCGAACAGAAGCAAGTAGATGCTTTTGCTTTTTCAAAAGCAAGCCAAAGCAATTGTTTGTATTCTTGGAAGATGTCTTTTCATTCATTGGAGGCTGAATGCTGAGTCTGTGTTTTGAAAACTGCATTTTCTTGAGGCAGGTCACATGTCCTAGGAGTCCACACTGATGCAAACAGAGAAAAAAGGAAGGCAAGGAGAGGTGATCCTGGGGGTTTTCTCGAGCCCATGGTTCCAGAAGGTGCAATACCAGCATTGGTTATGATTAGTCTTTTGATCAACAATGTGATGATTAGGAATCTGTTAAATAAACAAATAAATATATAAATGAAAACTAATTCACAAAGGCATAGTCATCTTAGTAGCAGTTAATACATTAACAACTTAGCTCTACTTTTATAAAGACAAAGGCATAATTTAAGATTGTTCAAACACATTAACATTTAATTTTATTAGTTGACGTTGATGCTAAGGGATTGACACAGCATCACCTTCCAGAACTTATGTTGTGCTTTGTAAGGCCTTCAGTGTTAAAAGCTTAGGGAGTTTCATTTCAAAACTTCACACTCAGCAATTATATCATAATTTAAATACTTGGAGTGAAATCAGCCATCTTTCTTTACTCTGACTGGTCTTATAGGTAACTGTCCTTGGCCCATTAAATCATGAGCACTTATTTTGTGGCAGGTCCAATGATGGACCCAGAAAGAGCTTAAGTAATCACTAAGTGAAAAAGAGTGGAGGGAAAAAAGCTAACGTTAATAGTGAAAATTAATTTAATGCCAATATGAAGGCCACATTCCTTTTCCTTCTTCATACAGGCAAAAGCTGTGAAACACAACCTATGCTGTGATGGTATGAATAAAATGAAGCAGTGTGTAAGAGATAGAAATACAATTGTAAAGAAGACTATTATCAATGAGGTTGACATTGTATGGGAGCTGGTCTGCCATTTACCTTTGCTCTGTATCTGAGTGGCACAGATTGGTAAGCAAATTCATATTGTTAATACACTCAGGATTTCATAAGCCACAGTGCAGAGGCATGATTTCAGTGTTGTCACTGTGTCCTCAAATGTAAAACATAATCCTGTGTCTAAAATAGTCCTTAAATCAGACTCTCCCATAACTATCATCCTTGATAGCAGTCTGAATTAGAGATGTCAACTGTGCATTCACTAGAATGTTGCTCCTACCTCTACATTCATATTTCAGGTCCGAGAAGAACACCATTTCTTGAGAGAAGACGAACAACCCTAGTCTGCCACCAGCATAAGTTTTGTCATAGATGGGTCCTGAGTCAGCCATGATTTTCTTTCCTTCATACATCACCACTCTGCAGGAAAAGTGAAATAAAATCTCGTCAGTGACACTGCTACTTTTTGTCTCTTTCTTTTTGCCCATCAGCATGACTGTGAGTGAAAATTAACTGGTGAAATCTTACCTAATGAAACCTGTCTTTGGCCTGTGGCTGAGACGCCATCTGTAGGCGGTGAAATCTTTCCAGCCGATGTGACGAGGGTCATGCCACAAGGTGCGTACCTGAAGGAAAAAGAGAAGGTTGAAATGTAATGCCTTTGGGGGAAGAGGTATATTTCATTTCATAACTTGAGAGGTAATGAGTTGACCTAAACTGGAAGACTTCCCAAGTCCTCATGCATTTGTTGTGCGCCACTGGATGTACAAATAAAGCAGAGAGAAGGGAAGGAGTTTTTTGTCTGAAAAGGCTGAAACTACCTGGATTTGAAGGGTAACTCTTGATCAAGGCAAGCTCCCCTCTCAGACACTATGATGTTTTTACAAAGCAGAGCTTAATGCTGTAGCTGGTAATGCTGGGAACTTTCTGTCTAAGACTCCCTGCTGGGAGGCTTGGTTAAAGCACACTCTCTCCCTTCTGTAAGGTGCTGCTTCTTACCTGGCCGGGGGTGTTTCCTGTGTGCCACAGGGCATTCCGCAGATGCTCGCCAGGCCCTGTAGTGGAATTCACGACTTTCACAGAAAGGCCTGAGTATCCCTGAGCCCTTGTGGGGTTGGTGTCCCAGTAGGATTGGGTGACTTGCTTCCACATGACAACATAGAAGCGGCTGCTGGACTGGTAGCCAAAGACAAATCCAGCATAGTCATCATCCCTTTCGGTGTTGATGAAGAAGGTGCCACTGAAGTCCACAGCATTAAACTCGTCATAACCTGGAAGATGAGGTCAGAGCCAGGTTAAAACCTGTTGCTTTCAGAAGGTTCTCTGTTATGCTCCCAGACATCTCTAGAACCCCCAGGGATGGATGCAACTGCCAGGCTTTATGTTTGCTTTTCCCACACATGCATTAGCCTCTTGATCTAAGAACTCACTACTCACCTACAGCAAGACCAGGATCACAGTTGACAGTCTGGACGAGTTCTTTACCCTGATGGCGTACAACCCAGTTGGGGTCATTCTGGGATGTTCCTTTGGGATCTAGAGGAATCATCTGGAATCGGCGGAAATCAGTCTCACTGATATCAACATTCTCAGGACAGATGTCATCGATGTCTGGCACACTGTCATGGTCAAAATCATCTTTGCAAGCATCACCACGACCATCACCTGAGGTCAAAAAAGCCAGGTTCAGCGAAACTCTGAAATGCTCTTATTATCATGTCAGGAACTTACTATCTTGTCAAGGTTGATGCATTCAGTTTTGTTTTTATTTCCTAAATCTAGACAGCTACAGTGGCAGTTACCCTCTTAAAAAGTGGCTCCACTGACTCACCATCAGAGTCCTTCTGGTCAGGATTGGGCACGAGTCTGCAGTTGTCCTTGTCGTCAGGAATGCCGTCATTGTCATCATCATGGTCACAGGCATCTCCCTTGCCATCTTTGTCATGGTCAGCCTGGTTGGCATTGGGCACATAGGGACAGTTGTCCAGATTGTTCTGGTGGCCATCTTCATCAATATCCTGATTGTTGTCACAGGTATCTCCAATGCGGTCCGAGTCAGAGTCCAGCTGAGAGAGACAAAGTGCAGGGTAAATCATTAAAGATAGCTTATGCCTCCACAACAGAGAAAATTCTTCAATGTTTGATATGGTCTGTGGGATTCTGTGTCTATTTGTATACTATTGCAGAAAGATAGTAATATTAATTACATTTAAAAAGTTTTTTCCTTGATTTTTGTTTTCATATAAAAATCTGAGAAGGAATACTTAATGGTCTTAAAATTTAAACTTTCTAAATAAAATTAAAATTAAATAGTTATTTAATCACTAAGGATGGAATTCAATGTTAACTGTTCAAATCTTAATGGTAAATGAAATTCTCTCTGGATACATTTTATAACTTCCCATATTAGGTTTCAGTTGTAAAACTGTTGACATGTCAACTTCTCTAGGACAGGTAATAATGGAAACATGCTACTGCTTTCTGTGAATACTGCTTTCTGTGAATACATGTGTATGATAAGGATCGATTTTTTATTATTTTTCAGGGGTTATCTGGTTTTATAAAACTAGTCCATAAGGACTGTCATTTGTTGGCTCAGGTAAAGTCAAATTCTAAATTTTTTCAGAACGGTTTTTCTCAGAACGCTTTAACAATATTCATGAGGCACGGGATGCTTAAGGACTGTTTATACACAAACTGACATTTTTCTTTCCAGTATTTATGCTCTTCTTCTTATAAGGTTTTTACAAAATGCTTGAATTTTGTTATAACATTTATTTCAATCTGAGGAGCCAAAACTCACCCATATTGTTAGGTTAAGTGATATTGATGAAGTTTAATTTATGCTAAGTCCCAAACTCAAAATAGATGATACTCAGTGCCATTTAATTACAAAGCTATCCCTGATCATTCAGGCTTTCCTGTGATGTCCCTAAAGCTATTCATTCTGCTGCCTTTTGCTTGGCAGGACTTCACAGGAACAAATATTTGGAGGGGAAAGCTGGATTTCTCATTTCTTTAATCTTATCAAAATTTACCATTTAAGAAAGGCTGTTTTCTAAGCTTCCAGAACAATGCTTTTTTTTTTTTTTTTAAAAAGCCTTCTCTTAATTTTTATCCCTAGAAAATCATGTTGGGAAATTATACAAAAAATAAGTACTTTCAGACAGGAGATCTGTTCTGTGTAATGTCTATCTGTAGCACTTTTGAACATGAATAAAGAATGATCTATCAGTAATGCCAGATACTTCTGAAGAATGACAAAGAAACAGGGGGTGTCTCCAGGTTTTGGACGTATTATATCGTGAGTGATAAAAATGGTGATTTATTTTGCTTAAGCATATTATTCTATCTCCTTAGTCTTACATATGATTAATATTATCATAGTGTTGCAGTCACACATCTGTGTTTTGTATAATTTAACAACGGTAGATGGTGCTGAGCAAGTCAAGTAGACCTTGTTATAGAAGACTGAAGTGACAAATTCATACTAAAGACCTGTGGGCACTAAATCTCTGCAAGGCACTCCCATCAGGGAAACTACATGAATATACTGCAATGCGCTATGAGAACTCTGACAGCCATGGTCATGAATGTGTTTAGACTCTGTCAAACTCATTTCTTAAAGGCCTAGAAAGTGATAGCCCAACACTTTACTGACAGGCTCAGAAAGGAGTCCACCTACCTGGTCTGGATTGTGTTCTAGTGGGCAGTTGTCACACTGATCTCCAACCCCATCCATGTCAGTGTCCCTTTGGTCTACATTGTAGACATACTGGCAGTTGTCTCGTTCGTTGAGGATACCTGCAGAGAACAGGGGGCACATAGGAGCTGGGCTTCCCAGCCTTGGATGTTTTAAGCAAACCACAAAGTAACAGCAAGGACTGGAGAGAAATAAGTTGAAAGTGGATGTATCCATCTCCCATGGGCCTGCCGAGTCAGGCAGCACCTTACCATCTCCGTCAATGTCTGCGGCACAGGCATCTCCTTCCCCATTGTTGTCTGTGTCTGCCTGATCTGGGTTGTGGTTGTAAGGGCAGTTGTCACAGCGGTCTCCCACGTCATCTCTGTCATAGTCATACTGGGCTGGGTTGTAATGGAATGGACAGTTGTCCTGAAAAAAGAAGAAATGGAACACCTTACAATGTTGTCCAGGGAAACGGCTCAGGTCGCAAACCATGTGCAAAATATGCAAAAATTATTTTCTACTTAGTGGATATGCTAATTGCTCTCAGTATAAAATGCTCACTACCAGAGTTAAAAGTAAGGATGGAACACGGAAAGAAAAATGGATTTCTGTTGGTTACAAGCTAGTGAGAGGTCAAACATAATCTCACCATTTCAGTTCTCAGTATGCCCAAAGTAAAATTTACTGTAATTTAGATATGACATTTGAAATGAATCTGGAGAAAAAAGTGGCATTTGTTTATACATTGTAATTTCAACCTCAACTGGGGGAGAAAGGTTGGGATGAAAAACAAAACCTTCATTTAAAAATTCTCTTGGCAACTTCTACACCCCCAAATACTGAAGCACAGTGAGTAATTTCTAGTTATCCAATATATCTCTTTGGTATATTTTTGGCTATAACCCATGATTTCTTAATCCTAAAGTGTTTGGGGCTGTTGCTAAATTGAAAGGAGGGAAGAGGAATGGAAGGTATTTTGTTTTACCCTATCATCTGGAATTTTATCATTGTCATCGTCATCATCACAGGCATCGCCAATTCCATCCTTGTCGTAGTCTTCCTGTCCCGAGTTGGGAAGGTTGGGACAATTATCCTGGGAAAGAGAAGACACACCTTACAGTTACAGTTTCTGCTCCCTTGCTTAGTTCACGCACGAGGGCATGCACCTGGATATGCCAAGTAGATTATGAGCAGAATGCCACTCGCTAACAGTGAATATTCTTTATGGGAAGAATATCAAAATAGGAACCTTTTCTTGGGGTTTATACAGACAGAATTTATGCAAATGCTCTAGGCTTTATAGATATTGTCAACACAAATCATAGTCTGCTAGCATTTGGTAAAGTACTGAACATTTTTTTGGACAAGCGAATCAACTATGTAATGGAAGAGCCTGTCTCATTCATGTTTTTGGCACCAAATGACTTAATTTTAATAGGAATTGATACTACTCTGCCTTTGGAAGAGTTAATCTTTCAGTTTCACTTTCAAATGTTACTTAAAATTCCTTAGCATGTCCTTTTGATGAAGGTGGATGGGAGCTGGCTCTACCTTTTTGCAGTGGTAAGTTGCATTGGCCACGCACACCAGGTTCTCATTGGGCCAGCCGTCAAGGTCTGTGTCCTCCCCGCAGATGATGCCGTTGCCAGCGTAGCCAGGCTTGCACTCACAGCGGTACATGGGGTCGCTGTAGTGGCCCAGGTAGTTGCACTTGGCGTTCTTGTTGCAGTCATGCGTCCCATCCGTGCAGGGGTTGCGGGGCTTGCACACCTGAGGGTACACCATGCTGATATTAACAGAGCCTTTGAGAGTCCCAGATACCACAGAAACAAGAGTCCAGATGTCTATCATCTGTGTAGTCAGAGGATCCTTTTGGAAGAGTGTGGATTACCCCTGTCCTTCCCCCATTCTCCCTAAGGATGTCCAGGCTATGGGCAGACTCAGCTTGATGTTTATTGTTTGGAAATTGCTCAGCACCTAGGCATTCATGAGTCCATCTGCTCACAACTTATCCTGAGCAGCATTTTCAAGTATGGTGGACTTCCCTGGAAGGATTTCCCATGGATTTGCTAGTCCTGTTTCTAAAACTAGATCGTGCATTTATCTTCCTCCCCTGTTATTTTGTGAAGGACCTAAAATTATATTCCTCCTAGTTGTTTTGGTTAAGCTCAGCTGTTCTCTCCTCTGGTCTACTAGTCTAGTCTACTGTACCTGTTTGTTGGCTGTGGCATGTTCAACGCCCCGGCCAAAAGGCTGTGAACCGGTGAAACGTGGGGGGCAGGGCAGACAGTTGTAGCCAGGGTCCGTGTTCTTACACCTGTGCTCTCCATTGTGGTTGAAGCAGGCATCAGGCACTTCTTTGCACTATGGAAGAAATAAGAGCGGGCATATCATGTTTAGAAAACAGTGCCATAAGGAAGTGACTAGGACAGGTTAGCTCTTCCTAGAGCTAGTAGCTCTGAGTCATCCACCCCTCACCTCATCAACATCTTTGCACTGGACGCCATTTCCACTGTAACCAGGGGGACAAGCACCACATTTCCAGCTGCCATCAGGGTAGCTAGTACACTTGGTACCGGCAAAGCAGGGATTGGACAGGCATCCATCTGAGACAAGGTAAGAGAGACAGGCAGAGTCAGTGTTGGTCTAAGCTGCTGTTGCTGCCAGCTGGGCACTTACGACACAATATGGCGTAAGGTATTATATTGTTTGTTCTACTTGTTGGGCTTATGTTGTCTGCCTGCATTTTAGGGTAATGAAGCCACTCAGGACCAATCAAAGCTGGAGCTCCCCTTGATTTGCTGACTGCGGCATTTGGTAAAACAGTAAGCTAGCTCCTAGGGTGATTCTGTCCTGGGCTGCATGGCTCACCAATTGGGCAGTCCTGCTTGTTGCAGATCTGGTTTTCTGTCACATCACCAACGCAGTCCTTGCCTCCGAACTGGGGTGCGGGGTTGTTGCAGAGCCGGCTACGTTTCTGCATCCCTCCTCCACAGGTGACAGAACAGATGTCCCACGGTGACCAGGGTCCCCAGCCTCCATTGACTGTAGGAAAATGAACCACATGCAACAGTTATGGCCAATTTTTAAATGCCTTACCTGTCACAGAAGAATCTCTAAGCCTACTCAAGAAACCTCCGCTACCCTGACACGTGGAAAGAATGTTTGGGAGATGG
This sequence comes from Carlito syrichta, assembly GCF_000164805.1. Classification (NCBI taxonomy): domain Eukaryota; kingdom Metazoa; phylum Chordata; class Mammalia; order Primates; family Tarsiidae; genus Carlito; species Carlito syrichta. The sequence continues at coordinate 293,154 of NW_007232491.1, forward strand.
GCAAGTTTGAAATGGTTTTCTTTCTGCTTTTCATTAAGAGAAGCTGCTGAGCATGCAGGACTATGCTTTTGTTTGTTTCTCTAGTAAGTTACCTTCCCCCCCACCATGACCCACTGAACTGGAGGCTGCAGATGCCAGGCAGCCAGCTGGGCAGAGCCGCTGCCCACGCTTAGCCCTGTAGTGGGGCTCATACTTACTGGGGCAGGCATCCTTCCTGCAGGCTTTGGTCTCCCGGGCTTCGCCTTCGCATGGTTTTCCGTTCATCTGGGGGCTGGGAGAGTTGCAGAGCCGGATTCTTGTGATCACACCATCACCACATGTCACAGAACATGATGACCACGGGGACCAGTGGCTCCAGCCACCATCCTGTTTAACTGAAGTACAAAGCTGATGGTCACAAGTGGGTTTGGCTTAGAGCTGGCCAAATAGAAGCCCTCCTCAGAAGCACAGAGAAATAATTCCATGAAATGGTCACTGGCAACTAAACCCAGTGGGTAAGAGAAATTGGCTCCAGGCCACATGTCCAAATGTCAACACGGAACGTTTTCTACCAGAGAACAGATAATGGTTAACTGTCTTTGTGGATGGCTGATAACATTTTAACATTATAGTTAATATCCTAACATTTACCTGCCATTAGCCAAGCTCAATGCTAACTGCTTTATATGCATTATCTAAATAAAATGCTTACAATAACCTCATCATCAAGTACTATTATCCCCAAGTTGCAGGTGAGGAAAGAGCCTCAGAGAAGGTAAGCTGTGCTCAAGGGTACGCAGGTAAATGGTGGAATTGGAAATTCAATTCTAGAATCTAGAGATTCTAGAATCTGTGTCTTTAACCTCCAGGCTGTGGACCTGCTTTTGGTGATGACAATAAGGACAGACTGGCTCTCCCCCTTCCTAAGCAGCCGGAATGCTTACATCTCTTGTCACACTCCTGAATATGGCAGGTCCGCGTCTGAACCGAGGAGCCCTCGCATCGGTTGTTGAGGCTGTCACAGGAGCGGCCGCGCTGCTGAATTCCATTGCCACAAGTCACAGAGCAGGAAGTCCACTCAGACCATGGAGACCAGCCATCATCCGCAGAGTCGCTAGCTGCCGGGGAAACAGAGGCTCATTTAATATATGATTATGAAGACAAACTATTCTTTAGGTGGCTCTGTTCAGGGCCCTCCACTTGACAGAGGGTGAAAAGCCATATATATACATACATATATTTTTTTCTTAGCTTTATGGAGTTATAATTGACAAATAAGTATAATTTACAGGGGATTCTCCCTCAAAAAGCATACACATTTTAAGCATAAAGTTTGCTCAAATGATGGCGTTAATCAAATAAATGCTAATGATACCATGAGATAGGCAGGGCAGTCAAAGAAAACAAATGCCATACTACACATTGCTACTGTAATTTAATTCAACTGTAATTTAATTCAACTTCAGAAAAGTAATACATAGATAACACTTCTTAAAATGTATATACGTATATTTAAGGTGCACAATGTGATGTTTTGGTATGCATATATATTGTGAAGTGAGTGCCACTGTCAAACTAGTTAACATATTCAGCACCTTACAGTTCCGTTTTGTGGTGATGTAAGATCTACTCTCGGCAAATTTCAAGCATACAATAGGGTATTATTAACTGTAGTTACCATGAGCTCTCCAGAACTGTCAAGAGGTGTAACTTTTCAGTTATGCAGGATGAAAAGCAACATATTTCTTAGGTCAACAGCCGAGGGTTTATCCTAAGTCACTGTGCATACAGCACTGGAGTAACCAGATGCTTGTCTGGGTCAATGCAGCTGAGCCTTCTCACAGTGCAGGCTTCCCTATTCATTGTCCCTCCTTTCTCCTCTCTCAGCATTTCAAGAGAGTCTCCCTTTAATGGCTTAAGATATCTGGGACGACCTTTCCAGTCTCAGCCTTCTGAGAATGCTAGAGTTTTAGGAGGCTTATAGGAGTCATTTCTGACAGTCAGGGGAGCCACAGACCATGTGTTTGACAGATGAGCTTGAAGGCAGCTTAGCTGCTGTGGGCTGTGGTTCCAACTCGGCCATGAGGTTAGTCAATTTGTTGTTCCTCTCACCCGAGCATTTGGGGCCTTCACTGCACACATTTTCACAAGAGGAGAATGTGTTTGTTTACCATCTGCGCAGGCACCATGACTACAATCATATCTAGCAGTATCAGACAGAAGACAGAGAATTTGTTTTCTTTTGTCACTCGTTGGAAGTTTTCTTGGCAATCCTTGATTCAAGTTCAGAACTCTGCTACCCCTAGCTAGCTTTGTCCTTTTTAACCTACATTTCAAATAAATGCTAAACAGAAATAGATTATACAAATGGTCATTACAGTGCCAGTATCACTAACAAGATCCCTGGATGGAACTGGTTATTCTGAGCTGTGACAAGGGTGTGTGTGTGTGTGTGTGTGTGTGTGTGTGTGTGTGTGTATGAAGGGCAAGTGCTCTCCTGTTTCCTTAGTTGTACTGAATCACTTTTATGACTCATACCTACTATGTTAAATATTGTCTCAGCTAAGTGATTAATTTATACTGGCAACAAAAACCAGGGATAGGGTGGCATGGAACAATGTAGTGCCTTATTTCTTTTAGTGCTCTGAAACTCAGATTGCTGTTATTCTCTTAGGGCTATCCCTGCTGATAGAGTAGGTAGATCTTCCAGCTCCAATTCAGTGAAATGCTCATACCATAAGCCTATCAATTTCTCTGGTGAGCAGATTTTTCTTAACTCTGCCGCTAAGATCAAATTGCAAAAGCAGTCAACTTAGGGCTATTTGCTTCTACATATTCATTCCTTTCCACAAAGCCTACAGTCAGAATCCCACACCAAGATCATTATTGCCTACCCATAATACAGATGGGTAATCAAGATGTCATAACGGAGTTTTTGGCTCTATACAGCAGACAAGCTGTCAGTTAACCAGCAGCTACAGCAAGAAACGGAATTACAGCACATGATAGAGATGGGGTGAATTCCAGTGTTGTGCTTAGCTATCTAGGATGCATGTAGACTTGACCTAGTCATTGAAGAATGACTATGTCATTTTAGGAACTTACGCCAACAACGCGGGCAGCATTCTCCATCAGGAACTGTGGCATTGGAGCAGGGCATGATGGGGCAGGATACCTTTTTGCAGATGGTGACGGAGTTCTGCAGGGCAAGAGAGTGAGGGGGAATAGGTTACTGGGCACACTGCTCACAGAAGTTTACGTATTGTCACATTTCCAGTACAAGCCAAAACGTGGTCAGAGCTGAAAATGCTCTCACAGAATAATTTTAACAGATATCATAGGTGCAGCCACCACTATCAGAGACAGTTCTAGTGTTAGTTACTTGTGGTTCCGTTCCTTGGAGAGTTATTTTTAACTGGTACTCCATCAAGGCTGGAAGTTATAGCACAAAGAATTTATACAAAGCGAATCAACAGGCATCAGAAGTCAAACCTATGTCTAATATCGAACTCACAAAATTCACCCAAGACCTTTAAATTTATTTATCCTTAGGAGGGAAAAAAGACCTATAAGCATTATTTTTTGTCTCATCTGTGGCTCTGGCTTTATGTTATATATTAGATAAACATGTTAATTTGATGAAATTGGCTCTGAAATCCAGTAACCTGTAGTTTGTATTTAAACTTGACTTTGCTTGATGAACAAGGTAAACCCCCAAACTCACCTGCTGCTGGTGTGGGGGATGCTAGCAAGAAACACATGCAGCCGGCAGTGCCATCTGAGCTAAACAGACAGTGGCATCCTAAAAACATCGGGCTAAGTGGTTTGAACAACAGTTGGTACTGTATTAAAAGAACCTCCATGCCATACTGAATATAAATCAGGGTTGGGGGGAAAAAAGAATGTTCTAACCAGATTTTATTTACCTGACAATTCAACATGTAGGCTTTGAACTAAAAAGTTATTCAATGTCTTAATAGATCTGTTCTCTTAGATACTAAGTCTAGTATATAATTAATACTTTGATAAACCACCTGAGATAATAATAATTTATAGATGTCATTGCATATTGAAGGAAAAACCACTTTGGCATCAGGCTGTGGGACATAGAAGGAACCTGTTTCCACTTGGGTATTTCCTCAGAGATGTGGCTTCAAACCTATGCCATCAATTCTTATTTTAGCATGTGAAGATCCCTTACCTGACAGCGACACTCGGTGCAACTGTCAACGGTCCATTCCTCATTGTTCCTGTACTGAACTCCATTGTGATAGCAGAGGGGTGGCCGCCTCAGTTCATTGGCCAGCTCTTTGTTCTCTTCAGTCTAGAATGGGGAGAACTATCATTAGTGTCCAACCTCGTTTTCAGTCATTTTAGGACCATGAACCTTCAAGAGCTCATTCTAACGGGCTGGGAGCGGAGGCCACTGACCACTTTGCGGATGCTGTCCTGCAGCGTGGTCACGATGGTGCGCAGGCCCCTGAGTTCCAGGACCATGTTGGACAGCTCGTCACAGGAGATGCCGCAGATGGCCTGCAGGTCCTTTGTCTTATGGCCAATGTAGTTAGTGCGGATGGCAGGGCTGGAACCATTCACCACATTGTTGTCAAGGGTGAGAAGGACATTGGTGGCTGCCAAGAAACAAAACAAAAAAAGGGATCGAGGAGCTTCAAACAGATGCTCTCACCAGCCAGCTTCTCACGATCTTAGCTGTAAAAGGCATTTCATTTGGGCGAAGGATGTGGGTGGAGGGGATGTATGTGTGTGTGGAATACCCCTGGAGGTCACTTTTATACACCTCCCAACACTGTTACTTGGGGGTAGTCTATGTGCAACCACTATTGCTTACATTTCTCAGCTTGTTTTTGGTGGAATGCCCCCTGATTTCCCTATATGCCCTAAAAACAGAGGGGTACTCACAGCTGGAGCAGCCTTTGTTCCTGAGGATGTCTTCTGGTGTGGTTCCAAAGACAAACCTTACATTCTGCAGCACCCCCTGTGGGCAGAGGGCACATATTACTTGTAGAGTGTTGAGGGAGGAGGCGTGGGGTGGGGGAGGGGAGACTGTCTCTCTATGCTACTAGAGCACACAACAGATATTTCAAAAACCTAAAAGAGCTCTGTTTTAAGATCACTGTGTCAAAACACACCAGTATAAATTGCCAAACTTCAAAATCTTAATTGTGTCTTCTGCCAAGTCTGCAGTATTTTACCCAAGAATTCAGTATCATCCTACTTGGGTAGACAGGAAATGGAATCTGAAGCCTGGAGGATAGAATGACAATTTTCAGTGTCAAAGAGTTAAATGTGGGAGTTCAAAGCCATGGTTGGAAAGATCTAGAAGTTAAGGCAAGGAAGAAGCTGCACCAGCAACAAGCAACCACTATTTTAACCTTTTATTTGAGACTAGCTGCATCCCATGAAGAATCCAAAAGCAAAGTGGTATTGATTCTGCCCATACAAAGTATCCATTTTAAACAATATTAAAATTCGTGGAAGCATTTGAAACAAGTGATTTTCTCAAGAGCCTGAGAAGTGTCTAAGTCTTGAACAGGCTGACTGTTATCAGAAAACCATTTCTTGCTTCCTTGCATGGTTTCCAAAGTGTGATTCCCAGACCAGCAGCATCAACAGCACCTAACGCTTGTTAAAGCTGCAGTTTTTGGGCTCCACTCCTGACCTCCTGAATCCCACAAGGCCCCCAGGTGATTCTCAGGCTCCCCAATATTTGGGGCCCGCTGCTTTAGTCTACACAGACAGTACTTCTGGTAGCAGGTCACCTGGCTAGCCGATGACCCCATGGAGCAGGGCTCAGAGATGAGGCCTCACCTGGAAATTGTCATTGACACCTCCCTTTGCAATGCGGAGTCGGGCGATATTGGCCAGGTCCCTGGTGAAGATGCTTTGGATGGGGACATCCAGCTCAGCGTTCTCCATCTTCTCACAGTCGATGTACAGCTGGGCCCTGTCTTCCTGCACGAACAGGGTGATACTCTTCCACTGGCCGGTCGCCAGGAGAGCTTCTTCCACTGACACCACATGCTGCTTCCCCTGCACGGTCAGGCTGAGGTCCAGAGTGCCTGCCTTGCCATTGGAGACCACGCTGAAGATCTGGCCAGAGTGGTCTTTCCGCTCCAGGGCCAGCAGTGTGCCCCGTGTCTTCTTCATCTGCCTCAGGGAGGCCAGGAGGAGGAAACCTTTATCTACCCGCACAGCATCCACTAGGTCTTGGAACTTGTCATCGGGCACAGGGGGGATCAGGTTGGCATCCTCGATGCGGAAAGCTGGGCTAGAAGGGTCAGGGCCCTTCACCAGTCGGCGCCCAGAGCCCTTGCGGGCAGCCCCAGTGAGTTCAAAGATGTCAAACACGCTGTTGTCTCCCCCAGACTCTGTTAGATAGGAGAGGGCACACTGTGAGCTTTCCAGGCTGGGCCAGCAGTAGGTGGCTTAGTTTGAAGGGTAGGGCTAAAGGGACAGGGTGCAAACTCCCGGCCAGCAATGATAAAGCTGAATAAACACCATGATGAGATGTCCAGTCAGGCTCAGGGGAAAAGCAGCTGGGAGAGGAGTGCATGGGGCACACCTGGGGTAACCAGTGCCTCCCTCCCCTTCCCTCCTCCCCCTACAGGTACCACACAGACTCACCTGGAATGCGGTTGGTGCCACACACATGCAGCAGGAACAAGACACCCAGTCCCAAGGGCAGCCCCATGGTGGAGCTGTTTGTGCCCAGCAGAGAGCCTGTAGTAGAAGGAGAAAGAGCTTAGGGTCAGAGACCAGCTAAGCAGGGAGGGTGGGCAAAAACTGAGGGCTGGGCATGAAGCCAGGGCCCTGGCCGTCGCTCTCTGGCCCAAGTTTGCTGAATGAGAGACAACAGAATTTACTTCCCAGAGGGTGTCACGAAAGCGGGGGGAGGGGGTAAGGTGTGTGTGCGGAAGGAGGAGACTGTGGTTTTAAAGTAGGACGGCATAAGACCAACAATTTGGGGGCTTTTCCTTAGGAAGTCCAGGGCGAACAATAAGATCAGGAGATGTGGTCTGGGGGAGTAAGGGAGGGCGCCGGTAAGTAGAGACTTTCCTGGAGTACTGATACAAAAGTCTAGGGAGGACTTCGAGAATAAGGAAACCCTGGGGTGTCCTGAAGAGTTGGTTGGTTTATGAATCCCAAGGCTGGAGAGGATAGCTCTGGAGCCTCCTTCCCATGAAAAGAGTTCCCCAGAGGGACAGGCTGGGGCAGGCGAAGGGGCGAGCATGGGATCCGGGGTCCTCGGTGCTCCAGGTGGACCGCCAGGGCAGCACGGGTCTCTGGCGGCCTCCGGGGACGACTCACCTGTGCGGAACGGAGCGCGGCGGCCGGCAGCGGCGAGGAGGGCGCAGCGACGGGCGCCGAGTCCGGGAGAGGTGCGGGGCGACCCGAGCGCCCGGGAAGTCGGCGGCAGGAGTCGGAGGCAGCGCCGGGAAGCTGGCGGGAGACCGGAGCTCGCAGGCCGACTCTGCGAAGTGGCTGGCGAGGCGGAGGAGCGCGCGCTTTTAAAGGGGCGCTCACATTCCTGGGGCTTCCTCCGGCCAATGGGCGGCGGCCGGGCAGGAAGCGGGAGGGGGGCCAGTCTGGGTTCCTCTCTCCGCCCCCCGCTGCCTGGCGCGCAACTTTCCAGCTAGAAAGTGAAGGGGGGCTGGGGTCGGGGCACAGGCGTCCGGCGACTTCTCAGAAAAATAGGTGCCCGCCCGCGCAGCCCGGGCGCACTTCGGCTCCGCACTTCGGCTCTTGCGCCATGCGGGCTCGAGGCGCCCAGTGTGAGCATCCCACGCGGCGACCGGGCTTTGGCGACCGCCCTGGACCCTCGAGGGGGTGGGGCGGGGGCTTTCAGGCCAGCCAGTCTCCTGGAATGCTGGGCGATGGCGGAGGGGGGGACACTTTGGGACACGATCCCGTTTGGTAAAAAAGCTTAAACGGGCCCGACGGGGTAAATGGGACCACGAGAGAACCATTTGTTTAAGACGCGGCCTCCTGGGTACCTGCGGACCCTCGTCCATCCATCCGGGTGAGGTGAG